>NC_056525.1:200766566-200843129 GCF_019175285.1 Sceloporus undulatus | reverse complement strand
GGCCTGTTACAGACTGCCAAAATAAAGCTGCTTTGAGTCTCTTTGGAGGTATGCTGTTTAAATGATGCATGCATCCTAAGAATCCAGAAGCTGCACCAAAGCTGCACTCCAGTGCTTAGGAATGGAGTGTGGCTTTGGCGCGACCTCCGGACTCTTAGGACCCATGCATCATTTAAATAGCATACCTCTAAAGAGACCCGAAGCAGCTTTATTTTGGCAGTCTGTAACAGGCCTTTCTTTCTTTCTTCAAATTCAAAATGATCTGAATAGACTAGAAAGCTGGGCCAAAGCTAACACAATGAAATTCAACACAGAGAAATGTAAGGTACTGCACTTAGGGCAGAAAAATGAAATGCACAGATATAGGATGGGAGACACATTGCTAAATGAAAGTACATGTGAAAGAGATCTAGGAGTCCAAGTAGACCATAAGTTGAACATGAGTCAACAGTGTGATGTGGCAGCTAAAAAGGCCAATGCAATTCTAGGCTGCATCAATAAAAGTATAGTGTCTAGATCAAGAGAAGTAATAGTGCCACTGTATTCTACTCTGGTCAGGCCCCACCTGGAATATTGTGTCCAGTTCTGGGCACCACAATTCAAAAAGGACATTGAGAAACTGGAGCATGTCCAGAGGAGGGCGACTAAAATGGTGAAAGGTCTGGAAACCTTGCCCTATGAGGAACAACTCAGGGAGCTGGGGATGTTTAGCCTGGAGAAGAGAAGGTTAAGAGGTGATAATGATAGCCCTGTTTAAATATTTGAAAGGATGTCACATTGAGGAGGGAGCAAGCTTGTTTTCTGCTGCTCCAGAGAACAGGACCCGGAACAATGGATACAAGCTACAGGAAAAGAGATTCCAGCTCAACATTAGGAAGAACTTCCTGACAGTAAGGGCTGTTCAACAGTGGAACAAACTCCCCTGGAGTGTAGTGGAGTCTCCTTCCTTGGAGGTCTTTAAGCAGAGGCTAGATGGCCATCTGTCGGGGATGCTTTGATTTGGATTTCCTGCATGGCAGGGGGTTGGACTGGATGGCCCTTGTGGTCTCTTCCAACTCTATGATTCTTTCTTTCTTTCTTTCTTTCTTTCTTTCTTTCTTTCTTTCTTTCAGCTGAGTAAACTGACTATCCTTGCATACTTACACATCATTATTAAACTTCATCAACACATTATTAAGCTTTGTAAAGTACTCTATACCCCAAATCCATATGTTAATATTTCTTGATGTTCCTCCAGAAAACCTATGAGGGTCCCCATATTTCTAAGAAGTTCTCTATTGAGTTCCTTTTAATTAAATTGGTTAACTTTTTCATTTCTGCAATCTCCACTGATTTTCCCCACCATTCCTGGTAATTTGGCACATTATTTGTTTTCCAATATCTTGCATAAACTCCAGCTGCTGTAACTATATATCTAATTAAATTACCCGCTTTCTTTCTCCTGATATCTTCTTCATCTAACCTATTTAACAGGCATACTTCTGGTTTCAAAGTCAACTTAAACCCTAGAATCCTTTGTGCCCTCTAACTTATTTTAAACCAAAACTTTTTACAACTCTAACATATGTGGAAAAAAGAGAAAATTTCTTTGCTACACTTCTAACACATATTGCTAGTATATGTGTGTGTGTGTTCTTAGAGTAATGCACCACTTATACATCCTTTTGTTCAAATTTTCTTTAAGATTACATGAGCATGCAAATTTGGATCCCCTTACCCACATAGGCCCGAAACACACAAGCCAAAAGCGCTGGCTTCGGATCAATCTGGAGGCATGGTGTACAGATGATGCATGCCCCGGACTAGGATGAAGCTGTGCCACAGCCACCTAGGGCCACCAGCAAAAGAAAAAAAGAAAATAATAAAGTGCACCCTACCGGCAGCCTTTTAGGGACTGTACTGGCAGCTGGCCTCCCACACCAAATAGGGAGTGACCGGGATTGGAACAGCCAGAAGCTGTTCCTAGCTGCCGGTCTTCTTGACTCAATTGTTTCCCATCTTTGAAGCCTGTTTTAACTTGTCAATCATATTTACCATGGCCAAGATCCAAGATCAGCTGCTTAGTTATTTTTTTTTAAAGATTACATGAGTACGTAACATTTTCTGCCCCCCTCCCACATCATCCTACCTTAACAACTGCGAGTGATGGAGGTTTTCTCTCCTGTCAATCAGGGTGCAGCAGACTGACATTTCTACCCTACTCTCAAGAGTGAGCTTCGGTAAAAGGAAGAATTGTGACAGCGATCACTGGTAGGAAGGGTGGAAACATCATTCTGCTGCACTTTGATCAACAGGAGAACAGACCTCCATCACTAGCAGTGACTGGTGGCCATGGCATGTCCATGAACACATAGTGTTTGTGAATTTGAATCATTTACAGATCTGTAGGCTACAAATCTGTAACTGAATTCCAGTCCCAGTTTTTAGTCTATTTAAATTGTTTTAAATTGTTTTAACTTGTTTGCATTCATTTTACTTGTATGCCGCCCTGAGATCTTTTGATATAGAACTGGACTGAAATATTTTAAAAATAAATAAATAAATATAGACAAAATTGTGTTGCAGCCTTTGGGCGCTTAGACTCTGCTCAATGCAGCTAATAGCAATAAATCCCAATAATGAAATACAATAACATTGTGATTAAAAAGAGAGATGGATACAATGAAATTGATTGTTCCAGGAGGTAAATTTGGAACCCTCTTGGATGGCACGTCATCATTTGATGAAGGGCTATCCACTTGGACACATTTTTTTGTCATATGAGTTTTATATAATTTTTTATCAGCTATATCCATCTGTTTTCATCACACAATAGCACCTCCTTCCTGGTGGTGCGGTATCGATGGCCAGACCTGCATAACATACCTGTATTTGCTGGCATTGTCATCTCAGTTATGCCAGCCCTGTATAAATGGACCCATAAGAACAGTGATTACAGACATGGGGACTACAGCACTGCAATCTGGGCCACCCCACACTATCCCAGTCCCTATCAGTAATAAAAGTGGCATAGTTCGGATGGTTGTGCCTATCAAGCTAAGGCACACTGCATAGACCAAGACAAACTGCTCCCAGTGCCCATGCCCTCCATTTGAACTATATTAGTTGCTGTGACAGCAAAGGTGGGTTCTATTGGAGACCTAGGATTTGCTCACGTGACTCAAAAGATTAACTTGCTACAGACTACATGCAGATCGGTGTTCCTTATCCCCATCTTGCTCTCAGTTGTTCAATCAGGAGCACTCATATCTGCAAGCACCTTGATCAAATATTCAAGATTTTGCTACCATGAAAAGATTAAAGCACATTAAAGCATTCTTATTTCAACTAGTAATAGAGTGTCTGCCTGTGTGTGTGAGCAAGAGAGAAAGAAAGAGTTAGAGCTCTTCCCATCCCTTTTAAGATGATTTCTGCAGCAGTGAATGAAAACTGAAATCAAAACAAATAATTATTTCTTCTGCACCAACAACACAAAATATGTTAAAATTACAGTTTTATAATAGTAAAATGACAATAAGCAATTACATATCCCCTATGTATCCAGCCTGGGTGCTCTCTGTTGATTCTTATTTTAGAAAAGATCAGCAGACCCAACAAGCTGATGACTGTAAATATGACTGCTTTCAATTAGGAATTATTGCCCTGAAATGCACTTAACACAATGAGTATGCTTTTTAAAGCCTTATTATAATTCAGGAACCCAGTCATGGTGCTTAAGTCACTTAGGAGCTTTTGAAAATCCTTTCTCCTAGTTTAACAAATGATAGCAGCCTTTTTCTTTCTGCAGACATTTAGGATTAAGGAAATGTGGATTTATGTAGTTAAGGCATTCTGAACCTTGTGCTGGAAGGTGCTTTTCTGTAAACAGATTTCTTATTCCTAGCAGTAATAAAATTATCCCTTTGTAGCCTTGGCCAATTTTAGTCAGTATTTCTTCATTTATAGAGATGTCAAATAATGCTGTGGTTTAAAAACAAACCATACCTCTGCACTTTTAAATTTTAAACATAGAAGAGAATTTGCACAAATGGATTTTACTGTGCAATTGCACTGCCTTATTTTGGGGAATTTTAGGGGGACTCAAATGGTTTTATCTTTAATTTGGAAAAACCTATTGACTAGGAAAAGATAGCATAGTTGCACAATGTCTTTTTGACAGATGAACACCATGCCCTGTCCTTCTAGTGCCACCCTCATAAAACATGGTTTAACAGTATACTCTCAAGAGCACTGAGGACATCTGAAGTCCAGATCCAACATCACAAGTAAAGTACAGTACCGGCTGGGAAATTTGACAGGAAGAAAATCAACTCATTTGGAATGTGGTGCTGGAGGAGAGTTCTACAGATACCATGGACTGACAAAAAGACAAATAAATGAGTTCAAGAATGAATCCAGCCCAAACTGTTCATAGAAGCTAAAATAACTAAACTGAGGCTGTTGTACATTGGACATAATGTAAGATGACAATGATAATTCTTGGTAAACTTGATGGCACTAAGAAAAGAGGAAGGCTACACCACAGATGTATAGAGTCATCAAGGAAGCCACAGCTCTGTAGCAAAAAACAAGAGCAGTACTCGTTGCTGGTGGTAGGGGATTCCAGAAGAGCAAAGGCAAATGGGAATGGGTGGTGCACCTTTCTTAGGTCTGACATTCTTTCCTGCAGTTGTCTCCTCCTCTTCAGTGTTCATAGTTTTGCCTTCAGAAGGAACTGAAACCAGAAGTGTGTGTGCAGGGGCGAAAAAAGTCTGAAATAACCGACAATAGGAAGGGTTAAATATTTTTTCATTTTCATCACTAACCCTTCCTTGAACGTTTCTTCTTGTTTCTCTGGCTATGTGGGTGTATATCTGTCCGTCTAGTAATGCATCTATCTATCTGTCTTGAAGAACTGAGAGCAAAATTGCCCCTGAATAACAATTGAAAGCAAAATTGGAATGGAGAACACAGATTTGTGTCCAGCCTGCTGCAAGTTAATCATTCAAACCACATCGGCAAATACTATATATGTATCTATATTTATAACTTTGTTGTTGTGTGCCTTCACATCATTTCCAACTTATGGAAACCAAACCCTAGGGTGAACCTATCATGGGGTTTACTTGGCATGTTTCTTCAGAGGGTGTTTGCCATTGCCATCCCCTGATGCTGAGAGTGTATCACTTCTGTCAAAGGTCACCCACTAGGTTTCCATGGCTGAGCTGGGATTTGAATCCTGGTCTACAGAGTCATAGTCCAATGCTCAAACCACAACACCATGCTGGCTCACAGATATTCATATCTATGCAGTATTTTTCTTTTGTTAGACCTCAGGACTTAGTTGGAATTGTTAATGAATGATGTCTTTGGCCCAATATATATGGGCGCTTTGTGGTGTGGTGGCAGCGATTCTAGGGCTCAGGAGCGGACACCAACTGCATGCTTCTGGGCCCTAGTATGTGCCAGAGGCGCCATTTTTGAGCAGCACTGCCCACACGAGGCACATATTGATGACGTGTGGGCATTTGAGCACCCACACATTGCTTGCAGGAAGCGTCATCATAAGGGCTGCAACACAGCTCTTATGACATCGCAGAAAAGGAGCCGCTCCAGGGGGCTCCTTTTTTTACTGCGCAGCTGTGTCGCATGATCTGGTTGCCATGGCAACCCTGCGCAGCACAATGGGTTGGCATTTCCTTACTAGTCTGTATTGCGCCTTTGTTAGCCTATTGAAAACTTGGCATGGCTTTTAAAAGTGAATTGTTTGAAAAAGCTGCTATATCTTATTACGTAAAAATATTTTATTTTGCTGTAAGCTATTTTGTGCATGGTTGTACTATAGAAAATGGCATACAGATAAAATGATGATGATGGAGGCAATTTTATATTTGCTAGGGACAGCATCTAGCAGTGACTATCAGTGGCAACAAAACCTTTATTGTTGATTGTTTTCAACTTCAGACCATTTAAATTAGGGAATTATAGCACCATGATTCCAATTTAACTGCCATTGTTCAGTCCAATGGAATCTTGGGGTTTGTAGTTTGGTGATGCATGAGAAGTCTCCGGAAGCCCACTTCTTGGAAGATGAACTGAAGCACTCGGACCGGGCTCTACAGGCTAATGGTTATTACAGCTCAGACATCAGAAGGGCTGCATGGCCCAGAAAAACCCAGAGAAGTGAAGACAAGCAGCCACCCAAAGTGAAGGTATTTTTACCATACATCAAAGGAGTCACAGACAGAATAGGCAAAGTTGTGAGGAAGCACAACCTGCAAATGGTTTATAAACCGATGAAGAAAATCCAGCAAATGCTTTGCTCAGCCAAGGACCAGAGAGACCCTCTCAAAGCTGCAGGAGTTTACTGCATACCATGCAGCTGCGGACAAGTCTACATAGGGACCACCAAACGCAGTGTGCAAACAAGAATCAAGGAACACGAGAGACACTGCAGACTGGGCCAGCCAGAAAAATCAGTAGTAGCAGAACATGCCACAAACCATCCTGGGCATAAAATACTGTTTGAAAACACTGAAATTCTGGACCATGCCAACCACTACCATGTCAGGATGCACAGGGAAGCCATTGAAATCCACAAACATCTGGATAATTTCAACCGGAAAGAAGAAATCCTTAAAATGAACAAAATTTGGCTACCAGTCCTGAGGAATAGCAAAATAAGGACTCAGCAAATGCAAATAGGAAACCACTCAGTCAGGGGCTTTCCCAGCAGATAATGATCACCAATTAGCAGACATTTATCCTCTTTTGCATTAGCCTCCCAGCCTGAGGCCTGCCATCAGCACAGAACAATACACATGCAAATCACTCCTGCATTCCCAGGCTCACACTGTGTGTGTGTGTGTACCCACTTTTTTTTCCAGGCAAGCATTCTCTGAAGATGCCAGCCACAGATGCTGGCGAAATGTCAGGAAGAAAATCTTCTAGAACATGGCCACATAGCCTGAAAAACCCACAAAAAACTAGATAAGATCTTCAAGTGTAAAGATACATAATTGAAAACCAAAGTTGGAGTCATCTATTCTATTGTATTTCCAATTTCTATGTATGGTTTTGAAAGCTGGACAGAGAAGAAAGCTGACAGCAAAGAAAAAATTAACTAATTTGAAATGTGGTGCTGGATGAGGGTCCAATGGAAATAAAAAGACAATTAAATAGGTTCAACAGCAAATGAAGCCTGAACTCTTCCTAGCAGCCAAAGTGACTGAGCTGAAACTATTGTACTTTGGGGATATCATGAGACAACAGGACACATTGGAAAAGACAATAATGCTGGGGAAAATGGAAGACAATGAGAAAAGAGGAATCCCACAGTACGGATGGATTGCTCCCACAATGGAAGCCATGGTCCCGAGTTTGCAAGACCCTGTAAGAGCAGAGTGTCTTGGTGGTCTCTTATTAATAGGGTAGCCATAACTGAAAGCCATCTTGATTGCAAGCAGCAACAACGAAGTCAACATTTATATAAATCCCATTGCTTAATGTGCGTTAGCAACTGCATTTAGTCTGTGCTCCATGGCCACACACTTTTTTCATCATGCTTTTTGTAATGTTTCAGGCAACTGTTGACTTGTCCTGCATTAGGGTGAAAAATGTCGGGAACCCCTATACTCCAAGAGAACAAACAGTGGAGCTATCAAGCCAGCCCAGGTGATACTTAGCCAGCCAGCCAGCAAGAACAGAAGTGTGGTCAAAGCTGTCTAGACTGTTGTCTGAGCAGAGTCAAATACTAGTTAGAAAGTCACCAAAGAGAAGAATCCAAAGAGCAGGATTAAATTCAGGAGATGAGAGAGCAAGGTAACTAAACCATGCCAAATGGACATTTTGGAGCTATTGTTTTGTAACAAAGAAATTATCTTAGCTAGATTTAAGAAACCATAGTTGGCTTAATTACCTCAATGTTTCTCTTTTAATGTAGGCCAAGGCCTTTCCTCTGATTTTGTTGCTGCTATTTTACTCCATGATGCTCTGAAAGATGATGTGGCTCAGCGTGTAATGCCTCTTCTTCAAGTTCTACAAGGGATGATCCAGGCAGCTGCTTTCAGGGTAGGCTACCAGTCTCCTCTGGGTCTGACTTGAACCTTTTATCTTGATATTCTTCTTCCCCTTCTATGTCTGAGGAGCCTCCTCTTCAGGTTCATGGAAGAGAAGGGAACCAATCAGTTCTGTTCATGGTGCCAACAAGCATCTTTGAGAATCAGAGGTACAGTAGGAATAGGGTCAAAATTACCTGTACTGTAGTCTTGTTTTTGTCTTAGGTATCTGATATACCAATGCTTTGCTGAATCAGCATGACTTTGGTCTGATTCAGCAACACTTCTAATATCTAAAAAATAAGTGGGAAATCTCTACCTGTCTTGATATCATTTCCCCTTGTCCATGAACCACAGCCAACATAAACAATGAGATGATAGGAGTCATTTCCCATCCATTAAAAATGACTAGAAATTCCCTCCCAACAATGTAGGACTCTCAACATTGAAACAGAAATATTTGGTAAGATATTTCTAACTCTACAAAACCAAGATTTTCAGCATTATCAATTTATATAATGGTTCGCATTTCTTTTAAAAAAAATTTGACTAATTGTAAGATTTTTGTAGGAAGGAACTGTAGTCATATGGTAAAGCTGTATGGCAAACAGAAGCTACAATTTACTTTCCTTTTTTTAATTACAAACTAGAACTTATTTAGTGCAGTTGCTGACAAAGACTTAAGCTAGACATCTAAAAGAATAAGAAAGAAATCTTTGATCATAAATGATTCATTATTTACTAAGTGATAAAAAGCCTCCTAATAGGATATACTCATCGGCTGGTAACTGGCATGATGATTTAGGACCATATATACATATCACTGTAAAACATGCATGTATGCTGTGCAAAATTTAGGAAAAAATAACCTTTTTGAAATATGTTTCATTGATGCATGGGTAGGCAACTGTTGAAAGTTAGGGGGCTACATTTTGCCACACCAAAAGAAAAAAAAATCTATTTCCCCCCCACCAAAACATCCCTCAACACTGCTTAGGAGACTGGGGACAATTCAATTATGTACCACCCAAAGTAATTTTAAGAGAGGCCTTTTTTAAACAGGAAATGACCAGAAGGCTAGTTTCCAGGTTCCATCCCATTAGAAAAACATATTTCTGCTAGGTCCAAAGCATGCTAAAAATATCTTCTATATTCTGTAGGAAGTGTTTGGAGCACTGGAAGAAAATGTTTTCCTCTTCCCCCAAAAATAAATTTCCCATTTTTTGCATTACCACTGAAATTAAAATGTCTATGGCACTATCTCATATATCCAGCATGAGGAAGAAGTGCCTTGACATTTCTTCAGTCCTGCTGACTACTGCCTAGCAGGGCAAAAAGGAGAGATGATTAGTACTTGCATCTCACTTCTTCCCATTTTTGCTTTGAAAAACTATTTTTCCCCATGGAGGATAGAACGGACCAGCTTAGCTAGCAGGGGCAATTATGAGGAATACTGGGAGCTGCAGTCCAACAACATCTAGAAAGCCTCAAGATTCTAGACAGATAAAATAGAGTATCTGTACTTTCTTACACTATGTGTGAATAAACTGTGGAATTAATTTCTACCAAATATAGAGATGCATGCCAACTTGGATGGCTTTAAAGAGGGAATTAGCCAAATTTGTGTATGATAAAACTGTCATTATCTCCAGTCTTGGAGGCAGTGTGTCTCTGCCAGACCCTGGGTAAGACAAGTAAGAGGGTGCTGTGGTGTTCAGTTTCTTGCTTTGGATGTCACACAGGAATCAAATTGAAACTTAATCCAGACAAAACAGAGGTGCTCCTGCTCAGTTGGAAAGCAGATCAGGGAATAGGGATTCAGCCTGTGCTGGATGGCTTGACACTCCCCCGTAGCTTGGGTGTATTCCAAGACTTGGATTTGACCCTAGATGCTCAGGTTTTGGCTGTGTCCAGGACTGTATTTGCACATTTAAAACTAGTGCACCAGCTGTGCCCATTTCTTAAGAAGTCACGTCTGGCTACAGTGACACATGCCTTGATTATATTGTGTTTGGACTACTGTAATGCACTCTATGTGGGGCTGCCTTTGAAAACTGTTCAGAAACTTCAATGGATCCAAAATGCTGGGGCCAGAATGTTGACTGGGGCTGGTTACAGGAATCATGTGGCTCCTCTGTTGAAATAGCTCCATTAGCTACCAGTCTGTTTCCAAACAGAATTCAAAATGACGTTTTTGCCTAAAAGTCCCACACCTTGGGTCCAGACAATTTGAAATATTCTATATTCTTATACACGACAGTACAAGCTTTAAGATCTGGGGGGGGGGGGGCTTTCTCTCAGTCCCACCTCCTTCACAGACATGTTTGGTGAGGACTCAGAAGAGAGCCTTCTCCGTAGCTGCTCCCAGACTGTGAAACTTCCTTCTGCAGCAAGTGAAGATGTTTTTAGACAGACCTTTCAGTTTTAATTATGGAGAAGGACTGTGCATGTAAAGTGGTGTGCTGGATTTTAAATCTTTTACTGGAAATTATTTTTAAATAAGTTTTGTTTTTAACTGGTTTTAATCATATTTTTAAATAATGTTACCATTTAAAGTATTTTTTTAACTTTTGCAAACTGTTTTATCTTAATATTTTTAAAAATTATTGTAAGCCACCTTAAATCCTATCTTGAGAGAAAAGTGGGATATTAATTAATTAATCAATCAAATGAATAAACAAATGAATAAATAAAATCAAGTTGGCTCTGTGTGAACAGAGCATTAGAGTGCAAGGGCTATTCTGATGTAGTATAGTTCTTCTGTTCTTGTGCCAGACTAGACTAGCCTACTATTTAATTACAAGGTAAGACTATTTGGAGACAATGCTTTTGTACCAAATTTACCAATTCATTTATATTTTAGATCAAAACTGTAGAGAGAATATGAATAAGGATGTTCTGTATTTAATTATTTTAAAATAAGTCTAAGACCCTTTTCAAATAATAAAAAAGAAATTATAAGCATTAAACTATCAGGCAATAATTAATAAAGAAAAACAGAAATAGTGGAATTATGAATTAGGAAATAGGAAAGAGCAGTTTCATTTCCCCCTATGATCACTCCCTGCCCCATTAAGGTTGCATGATAATCAATCTACCAGTGGTATTATAGGGCTACTGTAACAAGCTTGTTAAGGAAAAAGCTCTTTTCTACAGTAGAAAAAAATCATTTTCATGCAGCCTGACTAGAAACATTTTTTACTTGGGGATGAGTTCCACGGAGTTAAATGCATTCCAGAAGGTATGTTTAGGATCGCACCATTGGGCACACCTGATTTTCTTGTTGTCTGGGTTATGCCTTTATGGTGCATTAAAAGAGTTGCTGGTTCTAACTATAGCTACATTACTCCATGTTGTGGTTCTCCTGGGGCACCTTTTACCCTTCCGAAGCTTCACATGGTTATTGATTTGTCTGCTTTTTGCTGTGAAGGAGCTCTTAGTGGAAAGCAGCAACTCAGTTGATCTGCTCACTGGACATGTTTTACAGCCTCAGAAAGTGCAGCTCTTGGTACTGAGGGGTTTCTTTCTTTCTTTCTTTCTTTCTTTCTTTCTTTCTTTAAAAATGAATGCCAGTCCTTTTAATTTAGCCATTCTAATACCGAGTAAGGTCTTTTTGAACATCTTTGCATACATCAGTAAAAGTAGAGTTGACAAAGGTCCAGCTTCAGTTCCAAAGAGGCGGAACTCCTTTTTTTCTTTTCATGTTCTCCACTGAGAGAGAACATGGATGCTTTCCACATTTTTCATGCTTTTCAAAGTAATGAGTACAATACCAAAATCTGGGGATGCTCAAGTCCCATTATATATAACGGTATAGGAAAATGGTGTTCCTTACATTGTTGTTGTTCTGTGCCTTGTCTTTTCTTTCTTTTCTTTTTAATTTTTTATTACAATTTTTATAAAAATAAAAATACATTTAAACAAACATTGTCATTTTAAATTACAGAAGGTTTCATTCCACTACACCACACTGGCAAAATCCAAGGTTTACTTTTTGATTTTTTTTTAAATTTTCAAGCCATAAATGGTTGAATCCATGGACGCAGAATCCACAAATATAGAGGGCTGACTGTACATGAACAATAGCCAGTCATTTGCAAATTTCTCTACTAGAGTCTGAGAGGCACATCTTGGAAAAGTAATTGGGGAGAGGGGCAAATTCATGTGTGTGCACTACACTAGAAAGCCAGTGCAGTGTAATGGTTTAGGTCAGAGGCATAACAGTGGGGGAGCAGGGTGGGGACTGCACTGGGTGACAACTGAGAGGGAGGTGAACACCTGGTGGAGTGGTTGCTCACTGTCCAGCTCACATGCCCTTGCAACTGCCCTCTGCCACCAGCTAGGGCACGTTTACAAGGAGGGAGGGAGGGGCAGGGAAGAGGAGGGGGATGGTATTGCAAATCATTGTCCCACCTTCCCCTTCCTCTCGTTGCCTCATCTTCCCACTCAGTCAGCCACATAGCCAGCCATAGACCTTTCTGGGTCTGGCTGGGTGGGCAATTGATGAGGCTCACAGAGAGAAGGGAGGGTGGGGCAGACCACCAGCAGCCCTTCCTAATTCTGGCCAGGGGCAGCTAGTGGATAGATAAGCAAGTAGGAAGGATGGGGAGGTTTAGGCCACTGCCACCTCCCCCACCCCCTGGAGAGCCCACACCAGGTGATACCCTAGTGATGCGCCTGGTTTGAGTGCTCTGGGAAATCATGGTTAGAATCTCCACTTAGCCACTGAAATCCAGTGGATGACCTTGGGTCACATTCTTTCAGTCTAAGAGGAAGGTAGTGGAAAACTACCTCTGAATGGTGCCTGTAAAAGAATAACAAAACTATCAACAGATGCCATGCCCAAATGATTGCAAGGTTGGCAGATAGGCAGTTCAAGACTCAAACACCGTTGTCATGGAGTGAGCTCCTGTCA
Organism: Sceloporus undulatus; assembly: GCF_019175285.1. NCBI lineage: Eukaryota > Metazoa > Chordata > Lepidosauria > Squamata > Phrynosomatidae > Sceloporus > Sceloporus undulatus. Next base: position 200,830,178 of record NC_056525.1, on the reverse strand, counting down.
CTGCCAACTGACAAGTTTGAAAGCATGTATAAGTGCAAAAAGATAAATAGGTACTACTTTGGTGGGAAGGTAACAGCATTCTGTGTGCCTCAGCATTTAGTAATGCTGGCTACATGACTACAAAGTCATATCTGAGCATTCTGGCTCCTTCTGCTTTGTAATGGAGATGAACACCAGCCAAACACGACTAGACAATCATGTAAAAGGGGAAACCTTTGCCTTTACAAACCACATTGGAAAAAGAATTGGAAAAAGAAGGCTTTGAGGGGTGATAACAAAAGAGGAAAGTCAGATTAAAATGTGGATTTTTTTTTAAACCCAACCTTAAGTGCTGAGTGGAAAGCTTGATACAGAAATCAATCAAGGTCATATGACAATGTGGGCTTAGAAATGGGCAGAAATGCATTTTCAGCCATCTATGGACCCTGCCATCATTAGAAGATGAAGTCTGCAAAGGTTTAACAGCCTATTTCTCCAGTGCCTGGCTTCCAGTGGTTCTCAGACCCATGGGTGTTTTGGAAAGACTGTCTTGGACTCTTCAAAAATTTGTCCAGAAGAGTCAAAAGCCAGAGTATGTCAGGTTGACAAATAAAAGAACGAGCAGAGTAATCACTCTGAGGCAAGTGAGAGACAGCTTCCTATGCTTTGGTGAATCTTTCCAATGGCAGCTTGAATTAAATCTTTTATTTTCTCAGGCATGTCACAGTTTGGATGCAGGGGGGCTGGGGGGACCGAATCATCTGGCCAACTGAATGCTGAGCTGTTCAAAAGGATTGACGCTGTCTTGCAAAGGCTGCTTTATCATCAGATTTATTCATTCAGCAGTCTTGGCAGCATTCTAGCACAAACATGTGGGGAAGGGGGCTGAATCAGAATTTATGTAATTTCCTTAAACCTTAGGCATAAATATACGGTAGTTAATTGTTTCATCATCCCATGCACAGATTTTGGTTAGTTCCCTCTTTTGTTGAGGACAATCAAGGGGAAGTTGCTTCAGCTGTTTGGCTTCAGCCCTTTTGAGGCATACAAAGACAGAAGGTACAAAGTGGTTGTTCATTTCATTAAAAAAAAATCCAGGATCAGCAATGGGAAGTGACTTTGACAACTACTGTTTTCTTCCTTTTGGCAGCAAACTGAGTTGAGCTGCAAATAAGCTATGTTTTTGTTATTGAAAGATGTACTGCAGTATGGTCTACAGCAGAAAAAAGTAATTGCAAGATTTACACTTTAAATACTAAATTTTCTATGCTGGATTAAAACACTGATTTTACATTAGCTTGTTTACAACAAGGGTGGGCAAATGTGTCATTTTTTCACCACCATACCCCTTGTGCACTTCAACAGCATTCCTGGTGCAACCAAATGTGATCTCACAGCAGTTTTGATTCTGGCCAATTATCAGCTGATTTATTGATGTTTTCAGCAGTTTGAGAACTGGGAGATCGTCAGAGATTTGTGGGGTAGAACTGTCATGTTTTGAGCTGTTTGCAAATATTTTTTGTTGAGGTCATTTAACACTGGGTCATTTAACACTGCATGTGACATGCAGCCTCCAACCCTATGTTGGGCAATGTGTACAATCATTGTTGCATGTCCTCTGTCTCATGTAGCATCATATTCTTCTGTTCTTACTATACGTATATATAATATTTAATGCAACTGGAGAAGGAAAGAGAAAACCAACATTTTAACAGGAGAAATAAATTTCTTCTTGCTTTCTGCCTTCCACAATATGAACTGTTTCTTCAGCCATTGTCTGTTATTGTCTTCTTCCCCATTCTGCCCCCCCTCCCCACAATGTAATAGAAGCAATTTTACTCCAATAATTAGTGGCAGGAGAAAAAGAAACACAAAAGCCCTTATTTAAAGGTTTACATAACAACAAAATGATGAACAAGGAAGCTGTTAAAGAAAAATCTGAACTATTCTTCATTCTGTAGTGTGAAAAAGCAAGTCTCCAAAGCCCAATTTAATTTTTCTTGCCATGTCAGCAGTCAAACCCCCATTTTGAACAGACAAAACGTTCTAGCCTTTCATCTTTTCTCTGTATATTTACAATTCTCTTTCCAGAATTCCTCACATAAAAGGTTGAAAAAGTTTGAAAGAAAGGGCAAGAAAATAGGTTTTATAACTTCTTTTTAAAACTTTAAGGAATTGTGTTACATTATGATAAAGTCAGTGGCAACTAGTGGCTTTCATGGTAGTGGAGTGCTGAATCCACTCTGAGATTTTAATCAGAACTTTAAAGGAGCTGTTCAAGCCACTGAGTTCTAACTCCAAAATAGGCTCAGAACTTGGATAGCTCATTTAAAGTTAGGACTAAAATCCAGAGTGGACAGAACTGACAAGTACCACATACTGAATAGGTTTCCTCTAGTTGGGAGAACAATTGGATTTAGGCCATTGAATTGGTAGGCTGCAAACCTACACCCTCTTCCCTGAATGGCAGTTCGATGAACTCTGTTAGACTTATTCATAAGTAGACATGTATCAGATTAAGATAAGAATGGGTTTTATACAAGAGGTCATTCCTCTTTTAGTTTCATGTATGATGCTTTGAAAATGTTTAATGAACTCTGGTCAAACCATGCTGTTTGGTCAAAAAGAATTTTTGAACAGCAACTTCTCTACAATTACCTGGGTCCTACCACTGTCTGAAGGCCAGTTCAGACTGTAAAGGTGCCAGTAAAGCATTCACAGACTGAAGCGTGAGGCTAGTTCTTATAGAAGTTTGCTAATTCACTTATTAACTGAGACCTGGAATGATTCCACTTTAATTACCATGTTTCCATTCTATGGAATCCTAGCGTCTGTACTATAATTCTAAATGTCCCTCTCTAAACTGCCTAAACTAGACAATGAAGAAATAGAAATAGTACCCACACCTGGGATCAAACACTGATAGAAATTGGGACTGCAGTCAGGAAATCAGAAGAAGATTAAGAATGGGGAGGGTGGCTATGAAAAAAACTAGAAAATATTCTAAAATGCAAAGATTACAACTCAGCACAAAAGTCATTGTATACTCTATTACCATGTATGGATGTGAGAACTAGACAGTTAAGAAAGACGATATGAAGAAAATCAATTCATTTGAGAGGATCCCAGACAAAAAGACAAACAAATGGGTCTTAGAGCAGATCAAGCTGGAAACCTCCCTGGAAGCTAAGATGACCAAATGAGGCTGTCGTACTTCAGACGTATCATGAGAAGGAAGGACTCATTGGAAAAGACAATAATGCTGGGAAAGGTGGAGGAAAGTAGGAAGAGAGGAAGGCCACATGCCAGATGCATGGACTCTATTAAGGAAGTCACAGGTTTTATGGGGTTGCAGGAATTAAGCAGAGCAGTGGAGGACAGAGGGTCTTGGAGATGTCTCATCCATAGGGTCATCATGGGTCAAGATCGACTCGAGGGCAGTTAACAACAACAAAACTGGCCATCCCAGGATTTTACTGAACAGAATCTCATGGAAGTTAAACTGAAACAATAGCATTATAATTCTGTAGTGTAAATGGGCTCCAGAAATGTGCACAAACAGATGGGCATTCAGTTTTGTTAGTTCTGATGAGAAGATTGCAGAAATTTAGTACTCGTGTACAAGTCAACCTCATGTATAAGTCTAGAGAAGGTTTCAGAGTCAAAATCATGGATTTTGGTATGACCCATGGATAAATCGAGGGGAAAACCTAGGGGGCTATAACTAAGCATGGAAAGGGGAAAATACCACTTCTATCTAATTCAGATTTTTAAATTTGATAAATTCCTCAAATTTCTTTATAAAATTGATTTGTCACATGGATGCTCTACAAACATCTTTTTTAATGTTATGGTTTGCTGCTGTAATGGTTGTATATGAATGCAGAACTTTGTATATGGTTAAGAACTTTATCCTTCATTTATCTAATAATCGTCCTAGACATCTTAAGAACAAGTTACTGTATAGCCAGGTTTTACATCTTAAAATTGCACTTTTGATTATTATATAATATTAATGTAGATAATTTTTCTAGACATTTGATCCTCTGAGGCTTTGTCAAATGTGTGATTAGTCCATCCAGGCCAACATTCAGTCTTTGTCTGATTGCTAGCTTAGTCTTATAGAAAGGTATTAGACAGATTATCAGTAAACATTGGCATTTGTCTAGGATATACCTAACGTATTACAATTTTTTTGTGTGTGTAACATAGAATTTTGTCAATTTTGTCAAATGTATAATATATATACATTTTATTTGTTCAGTATCTCAGTCTCAACATGTGAGTTTGCAAGTTAAAGGATTTCTTAACTTTCTGTACTAATATCATCAAAAGGGGCCGTTCAGTTCAAGGAAAAGAGCCAGCATCATGTAGTGGATTCGGTTTTGGACTAGGACTCTAAAGAACAAGGACTTAATTCCTTCTTGGCATTAAAAACCCACTAGGTGATCCTGGGCAAATCACATTCTCTCATCCTCAGAGGAAGGCAAAGACAAACTCCCTCTGAATAAGTCTTGACAAGAAAACCATGTGATAAACTTTCTTTAGGGTCACTATAAATTGAAAATGACTCTAAGCAGTAATAACAATAGCAATAATAAATATTTTGTGAACTAATTTTGCCAAGATTAATTCAGACCATATGATATCATTTGCCCACATCCTAAACTGCACTTACTTCATATATGCAGATGTCGAATGCTTTCATAAAGAGCTGGTAAGAATTTAAAGGACTATATTGCAAGCAATTCTTTAGGTGGTTAAAAAGTTAGGAATGTGCTTCCACACACAATTAGGCTGAAACAGCACAAAAGTAAACCATGCCCCACAAAATGAGATCTACACATACTTCCCATGTAGCTTCTTGTGTTCACATTAATACTATAATAGCGTAGCAGTGAATTCTCAGAGTAGCTGAGTGGAATTTTTTGACCTCACTCTTGGATATTTCCAAAATGTTGCTATGTCTCTTGCTAATGGGTCTGCAGAAGCCACTTGTTTGCTAGCTACTCTTTTTAAAGAAACTTCCCAGAGCTCTGGGACTGAGTCAGGGCTTGAATATACCCATAGCCATCAAAGCGGGCCATTCAGGCCAAGGAAAAGCCGAAACAATTTGCTCTTAAGAATAACTTCTTTAAATATATTTGATGCCCTGATGTTTTTGATTGTTCAGTTTATAACTAACCAATTCATTATTAAACTATTACATTGTAATTAATTTAAATATAGTCATTGATAAAAGGCAAAAAGTTACACATAGCTCTTATTATTATTATTTTTAAAAAACTATGACTCTCATTTCCAGATATCTATTTTAATGTTCTGTCTCGTGCTTCAGATAAAATGGAGTAACAGCTTTAATGAGGACACAGTAAAATTTCCCCCCCAAAATAATCAAAGAAAGAACCATCACTTTCCCAGGGTCTCAAAGTATATAAAACAACCCTTTACAACTCAATAGTTTTTCATCTTAAAGAAACTGCTGAAGGAAAATCATTTTTCCTCTCTCTTTTTGGCCTCAGAAGATATAGCATGAACAATGGTTCCACTGTACAAAGAGATTGTGCTTGCCGAATCATTGGAATGCCAATATTTTACCCACAATACAGATAATGTGTTTCCCCCCCTTTTTGTACCTCTGAAGAAAGCTCCAAGTGTTCAGAGAACGTAGAAACGTATATCTAGTACACATATATACCTACACTACAGAAACAAAGTTTCCAACGTGATCTCTTTTAATAATGTATTGCCTGTCAAATAACATGTTTTCTTTGAAAAAATGAATTGTCAACCCTGTAAATCCTGCATTTCTTGAAGTAGCTGAAAAAGAGGTTTGAGCCACAGAAATGAGAGTAGACACCACCCCCTAAAAGGAAGCATGGAGAAACAGTTCTTTCTTTAGTGTCAATTTTGGAAATGCTTTAACACTGAGCTATAGGAGGGAATCTACTCATAGAGTAACGAGAACATTAGGGTCAAACTACATTATTCATTATCATGTCTTTTCCAGAAATACTCCCCGAAATAGTGAAAGTTTTCAGCTTGGGTTTGGATCCAGGACCTCCCATGGATACCAAAACCTGTTGATGCTCAAGTCCCATTCAATATATTTTGCCCTTATAAAAAATGGCAAAATCAAGGTTTGCTTTTTGGAATTTATATATTTTAAAAATATTTTCAAGCTGTGAATACTTGAATCCATGGATAAAGAATCTGTGGGTAAGGATAGCTGACTGTATTTTGTTTTGCGATTAGACTTTCTAAGTTTTATTTACAAGTATGAATGCTGAGGCAAATGTTTCTCAATTTCAGAGGGAAAATGGACTATCACAAAGAGTACAATTTCCCCTTAAGATATACTTTAATACATGAGTAATTGAAATGATGCAGTTTAAATGGCACAAATAACTATTCACCATATCAGTATCATATGAGGCAGGGACAACTCAAGACTTTTTGTTGCCTGAGGGGAAAGACACTATAGAGTCCCCTTCTTCCTTCACACTGAGAAGCTAACTGGACTGCAAGATGAATACTAGCAACAGTATTCACCACACTTAGGCATACCAGGTTAGTATCATTTCAGGGTCTTAGGGCCTGAACAGACGGGCCAAAATAAAGCTGCTTCATGTCACTTTGGAGGTATGCTGTTTAAATGATGCTTTGGCACAGCTTCTGGCCTCTTAAGATACAAAATGTGTCCTTTAAAAAGCATACCTCCAAAGTGGCCCGAAGCAGCTTTATTTTGGCCTCTCTGTTTGGGCCCTTAGATTTCAAGGACAAAACCTGAGGCCAAAGGAAGGGCACAAATTAAGCACAGTTGCTTAGAACAGAACATTCAAATATATAGAAAGTCTAACAAAGGAGATTATATACACAATCTCTCTTCAAGACACTATTTTCAACCTGAGATTCCACCCTGCCCCCAAGGTCAGGCCGTGTGTAAATAGATGCTCTTGTTGCTTCTGCCCAAATATCAATATTTGAGGTACTTGCCTCACTCTGCCTACACATGTGTCTGGCCCTGGTGTGAAGCCAGATTTTTGCATTGTTTCTGGTATACAGCATACCCAGCATGTACTGAAGGTGTGTCCCAAAAATCTATAGTGACATTAGCAGAAGTTTCTCACTTAAGATTGGGTATAGCAGGGTGATGTATGTGTGTGTGCCTTCAAGTCACTTGTTGATTTATGGCAATGCCATGAATTTCATATGGTTTTCTTAGTACTTTCCAACATTTCCAGATTATATGGGAAAACTCAAATTCCTTAGTTTGGCCTTTGATACTGCAAGTGTTCCTCTTACAAGGCACAGAAGGACAGTATGAAAGTGCTTGTATAGCCTTTCCCAGTCTACCACCTTCCAGATTTTTTGGAACAAGGCTCCCATCATTTTTGACAATTGCCTATGGTGGCTGGGGCTAATGAAAGTTGTAATCCAAAACATCTGGATGACATTAATTTATCCAATTGCCCTGGCATTAGTTTTACCACCTGAAATCACCCTTTCCCTTTGACATATGTGTTCTAAAATCTGCAGAAGGAGGGAAACGGTGAACATAAGAAGCTGGAAATATGCAGTTTCTCCAATTAAGACTCCTGGATGTCTAATGCTAAGACATTGCTGAAATCACTGAGTAGGCCTTGTCTTACTCCATTTTGAAGTGAAGCCACTAGTGGCTGAAAGTACAGATTTATCTGACACCACTCCCCCTACTTCCTACTGGGGATTTTTTGGCAGGAAATTTCATTATTTTCTTTCTACAAGTTTTGGTTCTGTGCCAGAGGACCTTGATTAGTTCATGGTCCCCCAAATCATAGAATCATAGAATCATAGAATCATAGAGTTGGAAGAGACCACTACGGCCATCCAGTCCAACCCCCTGCCATGCAGGAAATCCAAATCAAAGCATCCCTGACAGATGGCCATCCAGCCTCTGTTTAAAGACCTCCAAGGAAGGAGACTCTATCACCCTCCGAGGGAGTGCATTCCATGGTTGAACAGCCCTTACTGTCAGGAAGTTCCTCCTAATGTTCAGGTGGAATCTCTTTTCCTGTAGCTTGCATCCATTGTTCCGGGTCCTGTTCTCTGGAGCAGCAGAAAACAAGCTTGCTCCCTCTTCAATATGACATCCCTTCAAATATTTAAACAGGGCGATCATATCACCTCTTAACCTTCTTTTCTCCAGGCTAAACATCCCCAGCTCCCTAAGTCGTTCCTCATAGGGCATGGTTTCCAGACCCTTCACCATTTTTGTCGCCCTCCTTTGGACACGCTCCAGTTTCTCAATGTCCTTTCTGAATTGTGGCGCCCAGAACTGGACACAATATTCTAGGTGGGGCCTGACCAAAGCAGAATACAGTGGCACTATTACTTCTCTTGATCTAGACACTATACTTCTATTGATGCAGCCTAAAATAGCATTGGCCTTTTTAGCTGCCGCATCACACTGTTCACTCATGTTCAACTTGTGGTCTACTTGGACTCCTAGATCCCTTTCACATGTAGTTTCATTCAGCCAGTTGTCCCCCATCCTATATCTGTGCATTTTATTTTTCCGCCCTAAGTGCAATACCTTACATTTCTCCGTGTTGAATTTCATTTTGTTAGCTTTGGCCCAGCTTTCTAGTCTATTCAGGTCATTTTGAATCTTGATCCTGTCCTCTGGGGTATTAGCTATTCCCCCTAATTTGGTGTCATCTGCAAATTTGATAAGTATGCTCCCAATTCTGTCATCCAGGTCATTGATAAAGATGTTAACCTCCTTTTTTTTTACTTTTCCCCAGAAGTAGGATACTCCACAGCTCCTTCCTTTGGAAAATCTACTGACTCTGAAAAAAAAAAAATATCACATCTACACCTAGTCATCAGGGAGTGCTTCTCAGGTCCTCCCTCTTAGTGTGGGTTCGTAAAAACTCTTATTGCCCTAACTTTTTAACCTTTTTTCCCCTTTTTTCTCCTCTTATTGTGTTCTGAACTCAGACATATCACTTCAAACCCTGTCACCTCCAATCCTCCATGGGACTTCCAGATCTTGCAGCCTGGAAACTTTTTGTCTTGCAGGTTTTCTTTGAGTTATCATTTTCCCCTCTGAAGCATCTGAGTCTTATTAATTAGTTATCATCCACTCTCTGCTTGCTATTTATGAACTTCTATGATATATTTTTATGCCTCAGTGTAATCCAAGTTTACATTTTAATTCTTGTCTGCCAATAAACCTCTCTGTGTGTATATGAGTCATTAGGTAAACGACTACGACACACTATTGCCAAGGTCAAAAAGCCCTTAAGTAGGAGTGGGAAACATGCAGCCCTCCAGGTGTTGAAATGCATGTCCCACAGCCCTGGAAGTCACTGCTGACAGAGAATGCTGGGAGCTAAGGCCAACTATCTGGAACATTGTATGATTCCATCCTTTCCATAAGGATGTTATTAAAATCAAGAATGAATCCACACTTGTCTGTATGTATTGTTCGAATAGGTGTCGGGAAAGCTAATTTTGGGGATCATGTTGGCTGCGGGATTCTGTAAAATGTAAGCCCCCAACATAACATTTCCAAATGTACTCTAAGCACTCTGTCCTTTGCACTACTAGCATTTGCTTGCAATGCCTGGAGCATACCTATACTGGGAAGCATTGTATTTAGACGGAGAACTTTTTCAAATAATGTACAGTTCAATCCCATGTCAATGACACGACTCATTAAACAGTCCTTGCTTGCAGCATTGTACTCTAGTCTGTTTGTGTGTAACCCTTGTCACTGGGCTCTGCTTCTCAGTTCCCTAAGGGGAGAAGGATTTCAAGTTAGCCAGATGTTTCTTTTTTCTGTATAATTCCAGAAGATCAAAGCTTTCATTATCATTAGAAATAAATGTCACACTGTTATATAAAATCCCGCACATCAGGATGGAACCTGTCATCATTTTAGTAGTGAAGTTCCTTTAAAAATATATGATGTGGCATTTCATAACATTATGGTTGTACATTTTAAAAATTACCATATTTCAATTTACTATCGTCCCTTCTTCATCTGCCCACTAGCTTTACAATTTAACATTACATTTATGCCTGGATCACTTTGATTTTTATCCACCAAAAATGTGAAGGTTGTCTTTTTCCAGTAATTTTCATCAAAGAAAGATAGAAACGAAAGAGAGGTCAATATGATACCAAGCCTGCTGCTACATCTTTAGAAATTGCTTTAGCACTGTGGGTGAAGTCAGAGATAAAAATTCACAGGACATGGGCACAGAGGGCCTGTTTTGTGGGAAAAAATATATGAAAAGATAAGATCTGTTAACTGGTTATTCTAAAATGTTATTTATGGGAAAAAAAAGCTATAAGGTTTCAATTTAAGTCTGGGAATCAAATTTAACTAGGAGATGACAGGCCTTGAAGCGCTGCATCTCCACATGAGACACAAACAGCTGGTTTATCTGAGTGCGAAGAGCCACATTCAGCTGTTTTCATTCATTTGAAGCCAAGGTAGCTAAGCAGATCCAAAGTGGAAAGAGAAAGAATGAAAGGACGCTTGAGTACTTGCTCTGTATCTTTTCACAGCTCCCTTCCCCCGTCGCACCAGACCAAAATCAAACTTGAATCTACTGCTCCCTATGTTTTTCCATCTTTAAATTGATTGTTGGTCATATAAAGTATTGATACCAGTGCGAAAGCCCAGAAAATGACAAGAAATTTTCTTTACAAAGACTGCACTTGAGAGACAGGAAATTTTAATAACATCTTTAATCCCTGGCAAACTGTTTCACAGTTTGCAGTTATCCTAAGAATTGAGGTCTATTTTGGAGAGATTAACTATTTGACAAGACTTTCACAAAACTATTTCAGACGTTTCTGATTCCTTAGATAGTCATATTACCTGAGAAGAATAAACAAACAAACAAACAAAAAAAAACAACAACACATAGTTTTGTATCAACAGCAAACTTTATAAATGTTGCCACATTTTTGAGACTAACTGAAAGATAGAAATTGGGTAGCATGAGCTTCATAGATTTTGCTAAATGCATCTGAGGAAGTAGGCGCAATGCTACATCAACTCAGCACCAACCTCAAAGGTGCTGCAAGCCTTTTTCATACGATTTCCAGATAACACAGCTATGTATTTGATTAGTTTATTATTATTAGTATTAAACTTTATTCAGAGCGCTGTAATTATACACAGCGCTGTACAAAGTCAGTGTACAAACAATTTATAAATGTTTACCTCCACATTCAATATTTCTCTAATTGCAATTAATTTATTACTAACAAAAGTACATTTTATGTCTTCACTTTCAATATTTTATATGTGTTACACTTTTTCTCCAGATGATTATATGCAGATTATTCAGCTTCAACAACTGGGAGGCAAATTGAGATGACAGGTAAGGCGCAAACTAGATGTGAGGGGCCAACCGTGCATACTCTATCTGTGCTTCTGTTAGATTCACATAAAAAAGCTGGGTGATGGAAGAAAAAGAGCCCTCCCTCCATGACATCATCATCAGACCTGGGAGGGAGTGAAAAAAGAGAGGCCCAACTTCCATCAGGCCTAACTGTGAATGTACTCACTTCGCTCTCTTTAATTTTATTGTATTTTATTTATTTATTGTATTTTATTTTATTATCTTTATTTTTACTGTTGTAACCCGCCTGGATTCCTTGTGATTGGGCGGGCTATAAATAAATTATTATTATTATTATTATTATTATTATTATTATTATTTTCCCTTACAGAAAAAAGAGAATATACAAGTCCATTTTCCTACTTGGCCTCCCTGCTCTATTCTGTTTACACAGCAGCAACAACAACAGGGCACATATTGTTGTAGTATCAAAGCTAGCCTAGGGAAAATGGTGGAAAGCAAGGGAGGACAGAAATGCGATATGGGTAACACGGCAGGAAGCAAATCTCTCTCCTTTTCCACAAGTTCCTTTTCATGTGAGGAGCAGGTCCCTTCATGCACATCTACACACACTCTTTGATGTAAAGAGGATAGGCATGTCCTTTCATGCCTGGTTTGACTACCCCACAATTACTTATCCCTATGAAGGCTCCTACTCTTCCTTCTATTCTCCTCTCTGACTTTTAAAAGCAAGAACTTTCTTGTCAGAATGAGATCTCATTTCCCATTAAATGTGGGATTTCACAGTTCATTTATTACCTTTATCCTCAAATTAAGCATGCTGGGTGTATGTTCAGAGTCTCATAATTTCACCCTGACTGTAGTCCCTGGGTCAGCAGGTACACTTCTAAGTCCATTCAGTGAACTTTTAGACCTACTGGATTTGAACCCTGCTTGTTTCAAGTTACTGCCCAAGAATTGAGATCTATTGCAGGTGCCTTCCACTATGGAGTTTATCAGACAAGGGAGTAAGTGTCATGCTCTCATTTTTTTTTCTGTTACCATTGCGCATTTACGAAGAAGATGATCACACGATGTTGGGATGATCGCGTTGCCCACAAGTTATCAAAGTGTCATGTACCTGTCAGAATGTATTAATAATTTAAATTATTAATAACATCTCAAAAGCACAATCTAAATGTTATTACCAGAAGTGTATACTTATAAAGCATTACAATTGCACAATTGTGGCATTACTGTTTTATTGCTATTGCGCAATGGTAACAGAAAAAAAAAAACCGGGAGCATGATGCTTTCTTCCCCTTGTGATAAATTCCTATGTCCCACCAGTAGGACATGTGGGAGGATTGCAGGAGGCACTTATATTGTAATTAGCACCATAACTATGGTGCTACATAGTGGATTCCAGCCAGACCTCCCATTCCCCTCCAAACCCTACTTACCGCTAAACAGCTGTTGGGATCAGTGTGGGATCTGTTCCCCTGTCAATTGAAAAGCACCTACCTGATGTCCCCACCTGCTTTCATGAGTGATCTCTGGTGTGACATGCAAAAAAATAAACCAAAACAACAACACCCTATCACAAATCCCCTTTGTGCCAATCCACTTGCATGGGGCAGCTGCTGCTTGATTGACAGGGGAATGGACCCTTGCCAATCCCAATGACTGCTTAATCAGTGGGGCTTGGGGGACTTCCATGGTTCCTAAACTAACGACTACATAGGGATTGTGAATACATACCAGTTACGAATTGCCCAGCAGGGTTTTGGCTTATATTTTTAATCTTTTAAACTATTATTATATTTACTGTTTTATGGTGATTTTATGAGCCTTACCGCATTGGCTCCTTCCCTTCCGTTCTGAGCACAGAACGGAAGGAGCTAGGACGAGTGCGGAATGAGTGGGGGACGGATTTTACCGCATGCACCTGTCCCTCATTCGTTCCGTTCCCCCTCTCTTCCGTTCTTAATCCGTTCCCGAGGGGGAAATTTTTGAGAACTGTTCTGAACAGTTCTCAAAAAGCGTTCCCTCTGGAACGGAATAGGCAGGGAAGAGAGGGGGAACGGAACGAGTGCGGGACGGGTGTGTGCAGTAAAATCCGTCCCCCACTAGTTTCCGTTTCCGGCTGGGCCGTGCCGAGAACCCAGTGCGATAAAGCTCTATTATAAGTTGGTCTGAGATTTTTGGATATAGGGCAGGATATAAATATTTTAATAAATAAAATAAAATAAATACTTATGGTTTTCTAGGCTTACAACTAATGTAATCCCTATTCCTCTCCCTTGTGTAATTTGTTCAACTAGTCTATTAGTTTAAAGCAGCATGTGAAATTCACCATCCTTTTCTATCCTTATTTTGTGACCTGTCCCTTGCAAATAAGATTTCCTAATCACTATATTTCCATACACATTATCTTTCTTATTTCTACTTGCTAAGAACAGTTACACACACAAGAACATTCAAACCATGTGCCAGGAAGACTGATGTGTTCTGTATTGCATCATATTTGGGAAGAAAAGAATCAAAACACCATGAAAATATTCTTACTTCAAGATCAAAATAATATCATTTGCAAAGGTTCTGGTTTTGAATTGAAGAAATTGAATTGCCTGTACAGTATGTAAGATAATCGATATTATTATTAATAAATACTTATATGCTAAATCTAAAAGCAATAACAAAGCATAATCTACAGCAAAAAGAGAGAGATGTCTGGGAATGGAAACATCTTGTCTGGGCTATAGTTTCGTAACACTTCAGCATGGATTCCTTACTAGTGCTACAAACCTTTTAATGAGAAGTTTTATTATTTATAGCACAGCCAAATTTTAGTCTGTGTCTGTGCTGATAAGATTTTTGGAAGCAAAACAAAGAGCAATGAGTATCCTATTTATTTCTTCTTCTTGAAAATATCCAGCTCCCACCATTCGCTGGTGATAGTCTCATGTTTTTTCCTTGTGTATGCAGCCATATTCTCCACTCTTCACTGCTTGAATGTAGTACAGATCAGATGAGGCAATGCTCATGTGCTGCATTTGTCTTTGCAAGGGCTTTATGTCTGTGAAGGAAGTACTGGCTGTCATAGAGGAATTGCTAGCATGAAGCTCTACTCAATTCCCTCTAAAATGATTTGGCAGACTTTTTCACTGAAGAAAAGGTCCATTCACTTCTCTGGCTCTTTGTGTTCAATGTTGCTTGCTGTTGCAAAGATGCAGGAAGGAGCTCCTTGCAGGGACGTAGCTAGGATTTTAGGAAGGGGGGGGGTCCAGACTAAGTGCCACCATTATAATGGGGCTTGAGTGCGGCGGCGCAGCAGCACACACCATTCATTTTTCTAATGGAAGGGGGGGGGCCCGGCCCCCCAGATCCCCCCCCCCTGGCTACATCCCTGCTCCTTGCATATTTGTGAATGTATGAAGCCCAACAGGTACATCTATGGAACCAGTGGGCATAATTTAGGAATTTCAGGGGTCAGGGGATAGTCTTCCATGCATTTCAGAAAATGGTGAATGATTTCTCTAGAAGTCCAAGCCAGTTCCCTGATACAGTGGATTATTACAGAACCAGAAGAAGCTATATAATGTGAATGGGCTCCAAAAGCTGCTTTAGGAGGGTACAGCATCTTGCAAAATTCCAGTGGGATTACAATTTCTTCCATTCCTATGCCATATTTACATTTACCATTTTTTTAGAAAATGTATATCACTGCTTGACAAAGCCTCCAAAGATACGTAGAATTATAATTAATCCTCATGCATATGGATGGGGCATTTTAGTCTCCCACAGTCATGTTGGTTGCTGATTGCACACAAAACTACTGATTATATTCATGTATGTCTAGAAATTTAGGTTAAAAATTGACCCCCAAAAAACCCCAGAATCAACTTATCCATGGGTCAATGTAAGTACTGTATTTTCACACACATACACCCACACATACTGTATGGTGAAAGGCAAGAATTTAATATGCCCTGGAAGCACTGATCCCCTTCTATTCTCTCAGCCATCTAGCCTTTAATATGTGCACCAGTTTTGCCTGCTGGAATTTTGTAAGTTCTTTAGCATTGTTTGCTTTTACTTCATCCTTTACATAATTCATTACATGCACCTAAGTTTAACACTCGACTTATCTACTTGTCATATCAAAATCCATAATTTTGCCCCCAAAACATTGCCCTTTATTTATATATGGGGACAGCTTATAGTCGAGTATTTGTGGTAGACCAACAAGGCAAGCCTTTTAACAAAGCTTTTGGTTGTAATGTGAAGAGTTGTGAACAGTGGCCAGAATCCTGTTGGTTCACTATGCTAGAGCCAGCAATTTTTTTTAGGGTCATACTGGCGGGGTACATACCTCCGCTTTGCGGCGCTCTGCCGCCGCCGCCAGTAGGTCCGCGGGGGAGCCGGAGCCTTCACACGGCCCGACTCCCGCGCGGACCGAAAAAGAAGCTCCAAAATGAAGCTTCTTTTTCCGTCGCGTTTGCGATGTAGCGAGGCGCCAGGGGCGCACTCACTACGTCACAAGCGACGCGACGCGTACGGACGCTCAGCGTCCGATACGCAAAGATGGCGCCGGCCATGTAGAAGGGCCAGCGCCATCTTGTACGGACGGAGTCCATACTAGGCCCAGGGGCGTCTATAAGAGACGCCCCTTTTTTAAAATGGGACGTCCTCCGGACGTCCCAAATGGCAGTGCAGAAAGCACCACTGTGGTGGCAAGGGACAGGAAACAAAATCTTCTAGATAAGTGCAGTCTATTTCTCTAAAGCCTCATTCTTTCATGGTTACTGAGCCCTCTGCCTTTTCCTCCTGTTGCTGCTATCTGCTCTAGAATCATAGAATCGTAGAGTTGGAAGAGACCGCTACGGCCATCCAGTCCAACCCCCTGCCATGCAGGAAATCCAAATCAAAGCATCCCTGACAGATGGCCATCCAGCCTCTGTTTAAAGACCTCCAAGGAAGGAGACTCTATCACCCTCCGAGGGAGTGCATTCCACTGTCGAACAGCCCTTACTGTCAGGAAGTTCCTCCTAATGTTGAGGTGGAATCTCTTTTCCTGTAGCTTGCATCCATTGTTCTGGGTTCTGTTCTCTGGAGCAGCAGAAAATAAGCTTACTCCCTCCTCAACATGACATCCCTTCAAATATTTAAACAGGGCTATCATATCACCTCTTAACCTTCTTTTTTCCAGGCTAAACATCCCCAGCTCCCTGAGTCGTTCCTCATAGGACATGGTTTCCAGACCCTTCACCATTTTAATCGCCCTCCTTTGGACACGCTCCAGTTTCTCAATGTCCTTTCTGAATTGTGGCGCCCAGAACTGGACACAATATTCCAGGTGGGGCCTGACCAAAGCAGAATACAGTGGCACTATTACTTCTCTTGATCTAGACACTATACTTTTATTGATGCAGCCTAAAATTGCATTGGCCTTTTTAGCTGCCGCATCACACTGTTCACTCATGTTCAACTTGTGGTCTACTTGGACTCCTAGATCCCTTTCACATGTAGTTTCATTCAGCCAGGTGTCCCCAATCCTTTATTTGTGCATTTTATTTTTTTGCCCTAAGTGCAAGACCTTACATTTCTCCGTGTTGAATTTCATTTTGTTAGCTTTGGCCCAGCTTTCTAGTCTATTCAGGTCATTTTGAATTTTGATCCTGTCCTCTGGGGTATTAGCTATTCCTCCTAATTTGGTGTCATCTGCAAATTTGATAAGTGTGCTCCCAATTCTGTCATCCAGGTCATTGATAAAGATGTTGAATAGCACTGGGCCCAGGACAGACCCCTGTGGGACCCCACTGGTCACTTCTCTCCAGGATGAAAAGGAGCCATTGTTGAGCACCCTTTGTGTTCGGCCAGTCAACCAGTTACAAATCCATGTAACAGTTACCTTGTCTAGTCCACATTTTACAAGCTCGTTTGCAAGAATGTCATGGGAAACCTATGCTCTGGCATAGTTATGCCAGTGTGATGTACTAATAGGATTCTGGCTAGTTATCCTAAGGGTTCTTCCACAGTACATAATTACAGGGTTGTGAGACCACCTTAACTGCCATGGCAACATCCTATGGAATCTCAGGATTTGCATTTTAGGAATGGCAGTTCCTTAATATGACAGTTAAAACAGAATCACAGTACTATAATTGTGACATGTGAAAGAGCCTCAAGTTATAGCTACTTGGCATGTAATTTTTTTAAAAAGATGAAAAACAGCTGAGACAAAAATTGCACCAACAAATCTTATTGCTATTTGGGGTGCTTTCGTGTCCCAATAATTGTAATTTATTGGAACATTAAAAAAACAACAACACAGCTCCATGCATTTTTCAGTGAGTGATCATGCTGAGAAGCAGAAGTGACATATTCTGATCGGCCCTGTTTAGGGCTGTTTCAGTGAATTTCACAGTGTATTCAGGGAATGCAAGATGTGCCAGTCAACTCTAACCTTAAACCTAACAGTAAACACCTTGCATGCTCAGAATGCAAATTACATCCATGAAGGCTCAAATTCAACCTCTGAAAAGTTACTTTTTGTGGGGATGCTACTCCCAACCCACCAATATAAAAAAGAACACTGGCACAGAATATAAAGATAATGGAGTCAAATTAAAACAGCAACACACTATTCAGAGAATATTGAAAAGTCCTGTTTAAGTTGAAAGCCCATTTAAACAAGCCTGCCTTCATGAACCTATAAAAAGTTAAAAGGGACCGGGCTTCTGAGGGAACACGTTAACATCTGGATTGCAGAACTGGGAAAGGCCTGTGCTATGCTATGTATTTACCAGGTAAATCATAAACTGCTTTTGAAACTCCCCATAAATGGTTGCACATGTAGTATTGATATTTGGGAAACACTTCCAAATACCTCTGGTCTTGCAGAAACTATTACAGGGCCAGTACACAATATTATGTTGGCAGTAATTTAATGTATATAAGCAATGAATGGTGGTGAGCACTGTTTGTCAATTAAACCCTATGGTCAAGAGGAGGTAACAGTAAGCTGAAGGAAACCTCAAACTTCCTAGAAGTACCAAAGGATTGTAAAGGGCAGGGGAAGAACATATGTAGAGGATGCCCCCACCAGCCCAATGAAGATTGGGAATGGTCAGTGGAAAGGTGATAGATTGTTAAAGAAAAAATACAACAAAAATGGAAGGGTGAGAGAACAGAATGAAATATCTGCTAGAAGAGGACATGGATGACTGCCTGGAACCACTACAACATTATGTTAAACCCCTCTTACTTCCAGTGTTGAGTGAACACTACAGAGGTACACTTCCAATTCAGTCTTGTGAGACAAAGATAGAGTTGTTGTTACTAGGCAGGGAATATGTTCTTCTAACATTGACTAAGGCGCAGCAGTTTTGCCCCCCTGTACACATTGGTTATCAACTGAATAATGAGGAAACTCATTAAGTGTGATTTATATCAACTTGTGTAAGGCTAGAAGCACCAGTGGCTGGAAACAACTTAATTTGTTTGTAATAAGGATTGTTAGAAAGACTAGCAGCTATTGTGGCAGGATGCTTATTGGGAAGGGAACATCATAAACACAGACACAAATTCTCTGCTAAAGTTTTACATGGTACATGAAAAGAAGTCTCAGCACTGTTTTGTAAACTGGTGACAATTTGACAGAAATCTAAAGCTTGCAATATACAATCAGCTTTTAGAACATGCCTTGAAGTCATGCAGGGGTATCTATTATACATCCCACAAATACTCAAATTAAAACTGAGTATTTTGCCCATCAGAAACTGGACTGCATATCAACCAAAGGCATTTGGTTAATTATGTGCCTTGTTATTAATCAGTCAGTTAGCCTAATGCCTGACAATACAATTAGTATTTAATATTTGCTGTTGTTCACTTTCTTTCTGCCCTTTGACACATTAGGGCCTTCTCTGAAGATGTGCTTTTCCAACAAAGAGCGAGCAGTCTTCCCATGAAAATAATGTCCAGATGATGTTTTCAAAAGTGCATTTCTATTTTCTGTAGGGTGATTTAAATATCTTTTGCCATGACAGACACCCCAAAACAAGGAAAAGTTACATTTTGTTATCTAAGAAATTCTTCTTGAAACTATGCCTTTAAAATCCTTCATGAAATGGTATTTTAATTTATTCATTTAATTTATATCCTGCTATTCTTCTAAAAAAAAAGTACCCAAGCCAGTTTACAACAATTAAATCAAGATACAACCAAAAACCTTGATGATACAAATCTTTAAAAATAAAATAAAATAAAATAAGCTATTCTGTAAAATACACGTAATGTAAAACAATGTAAATTCATTTTAAATACATTAAATAAAGATAAAAATGCAGCACTTGTACCCCATTAAAAAGCTCTCCTGCAGACACCATTAATTATTAAATGCTTGTGTAAATAAAAAGTTATTTACTTGCTGCTGAAAGGAGAGCATAGAGAGGAGGCCTACCATTACAGGAAATTTCATAACCTGGAACAGTCACCAAAAAAGGCTCTCAGACATTGTTTTGAAACTACATTTTTTATTTTTATTTTGAAAGTGCTCATAATCTCCTAAACTGTAGCTTAACTAGTACATAATGATGATACCAGGTATGAGGAACCCATTCAACATAATGACCATAAAAAGAGATAGAGAAGAGACCAGCATGACCAGCATGGCAACAGATGTTGCATGGAAAGGTACACCCTTAATGGCCTCCATGATTAAAGACCAGGAGGGTTTGAATGGGGTGTAGGGTGCTTGAAAATAGTTGGTAGGCTCTTTAAGGTTTGGCTGCACCCTCATATGCCTCTTTGTATTGGTAGTGGGAGAAGAAGTTAAGATGTCAGTGTATACCTTGTCATTCTTTTGGTGAAGGGTAGGCATCTGGAAACACCTGTACAAGTCCTGGGACCCAGGGGTGGGGAAACAGTCTACCCTTCAGGCTGACTTGGGGGTTTTGCTCTCACTTATAAAGTCCTGGGGACTTGAACAGGAGTACCTGGATTTACTTTCCAGTTAAGTGGCCAGCCAGAGAGCAAACTAACTATTGGATTGTACTCAGGGATTTGGTGTTTCACCCAAAGGGAAGGCTGAAGAAGAAGTCTACGGTAGACACCTGGCCTCTGCTGGACCCACATATGGTTGCCCCTACTCCTGTTCCTTTCAGGTCCAGTTAATTTAAATAAGATATAAAGTGGCCCTTATTTAATCCACCATTCTGTGTCTGGTCTCATTATTTAATTGTTGGTCTTCAAATGCTGGTAGGCAAAATTAGACAGCAGCTATTTTGTACCTTGTGTGGAAAGAGCAATGGACAGCACATGCTTTGCCAGGTTCAGTCTTGGTTAAAGGGTTTCATATATCAGAGGTGGGGAGCCCTCTGCTCAAGGCCTTGTAGAACCACTTTTGGCCAGAGCAGATTGTAATAATGGTGTAACTCTGTATGTTGAATAGCATCCCCTCCAACTGTTGTGATTTGGTAGAGACTGGATTGATCAACTTCCTACTCCTTCCACTTGTCCTCAGCTTTCTTCAGTTGTTGAAAACTGAATTCAAGGTGCAAAAGTAGTTTTCACTCAATTAACTGAGCAGGGGGAGAATAGCAGGCAGAATGCTGCCAGAAGGGCAAGATTCTTGCCCTTCCCGGCAGCCTCAGGCAAAAGTAAACTGCTGCAGTTTGTCATAGCTTGGGTGTTCTTCCTCATTAATAATTGTTGCCATCTTTCCCACACTCCAATGTTCTTTTGCTGTATGTGTCCTGGTTTTCATCTCTGAAGTGGACGACATGATACAGCAACTTCAGAAGTCCACATTTTTGGGGACTGATTTTTGCCAAGTTTCCCACCCCCCATTTCTTTTTCTTTTCTGAGAAAAGCAGAAGTGTGCTCAGTGACCAGGTTCTGGGGGCTTGCAGCATAAGCAATACAGTTGGAACAAAGATAAAAGAAGAGAAGAGCAGGCCTTCAAAGAAAGCAACACAGGAGGAGTCAGAGAAGATAAACTGATTAGTGAGCAAAGTCAAACAGCAGAGTACTGCAATGGCTTCTTGAAACATTGTTGACTGTCAACAGGGAAAACAAGTGGATTTATCATTGGCACTATTTTTTCTGGATTCCCAAATGTCTTCCCATTCAGATACTAAACTAGGCATAGCCATCTAATATAAATGATATGACTACTTCACAGCTCAGTAGGGTAAGGCCTCTGACAGTGCTGTCCATCAGTCTCATCTTACTCTGGTTTCCTAGGTTACCAGCAATCTGCAATACAGAGGCTCTACAAAACAAGCCAAAGGCCAAATGATGGAACACTTAAACTCTTTTACCTGTTTTCAGTTATCTGATGGTTGAACTGTAGAAAATATTGATGTATATTAAAGTAATGTTCAGATGTTTGTGTGTGTGTGTGTGTGTAGATTATGGCATGGGAAAATAGGCGTGGATTACATGTGGTTCATATCCATCTCCAACGGATCTTATCACACTGCCCCCTGCCTGGGCAGTAGGTAGCCCGTATACAACCCAGGCTTCTCTGACAGCATTTCAAGAACAGGAAAATGTTAATACAGCTGTTAATACTCCATACAGCTGTTAATACAAATGTTAATACAGCACAACAACAATATTTTTAGAAGAGCAGCCAGGCATAGCTAGGGTTGCCATAGTGCCGGACCTCCAAACCGGGAAAAATGTAGGACAAAATTTTCAAATGTAGGACACACAAAATGTGTACTACATTTGAAAATTCTGTCCTACATTTTACCTCGCGATCGTGGCGGGGAGCGGAGGCCAAGCGGCGAGGGAAAGCCTCCACTTAAGGAGGCTTTCCCTCCCCGCATGGGCCCCGCCGCGATCGGAGGCCAGGATCGGGACCTCCCCTTGTTCCTGGCCCCCGCAGGGACCAGGAAGGAGGCCAGCAGGCCGGCGGCGATTGCCTCGGCCTCGCGTCGTTCCTGGCCCCCGCAGGGACCAGGAAGGAGGCGAGGAGCCCACCGCGGCCTCGTCTCCTTCTTGGCCCCCGCGGAGGCCAGGAAGGAGGGAGGAGGCTGCAGGGAGGCGGGGAGGTTGGCGCAGCTGTGCCCAAGAGGCGCCGCCTCCCTACAGCCTCCTCCGCCTCAGGCCTCGCTGCCCTCCTTTTCCTCCGCGCGACCATGCGCGGTGGAGGAGGAGGAGGGCAGTGAGGCCCCAGAGTTGCCTAGCAACCCCGCTGCAACCGGGCTTTTCCCGGTTTTTGGCTGCACCTGTGCTGTGACCGGGCAGGTGCAGCCAAAACCGGGAAAAACCCGGTTGCAACCGGGTTATGGCAACCCTAGGCATAGCTCCATTGTGCCTTGCCCTCAATGGCAGGTGAGGCCCTCCCTTCATTTTCCAACTGTCATAGCTATAGCCTCGGAGGGAGAGAAGAACAGGTAGGCACAGCTCCACCACTGCCATTCCCTTTTTCTAATGTGTTGTGTCTTATTTAAACTGTAAATCTGAGGGCAGAAAACCATCTGATTAATTATTTTAAGCCACCATAACTGCCTGTTTGGTAGAAAGGCAAACTATAATACACTAACTAAGGGCTGGTATAGACTGGTGCAATATGCCGGCTTCCTGGCAGTGTGGGGCCATGGTATATGCACAATGCATGCCCCAATGCCATCCCGAAGCCAGCATTGCACCGCTCCACTGCCCACAAGGGGCAGCTATTTGGCACTCTGGCAACGCAGTGTTTAGATGCCACATGCCACAGGAGCACCAAAAAGGTGTTGCAGCAGCGGAAAAACCACCCTTTTCTCAGTGCTAAAAGGAGCAGTATTTTTCTGCCTCTTTTCGCACCAGAAAAAAGCCAGAGTGGGGTCACAGCATGTGGTTGCTCTAGCACCCATCCAGATCATTCAGCAGTGGCATCACACCACCCCTTTGGGCGGGTCTATTTTTTCCCTAACTAAAGTTTTTGGAACATGCATCACATTTCTCTTATTTGGTTACATGAGTGCTTTTACATTTTAAAAAAATGGTAGCATATTAGTCAAGCAGTTGAATTATGAAATTGGTGAGCTTAGATGTAACCTTCACCATGAATCCATTTATGTAAGTCACATTTTCTGCATATTAGTTGGTCAGTATGGAGAAATTTCCAGCTGGTAGCCTTACCTTCCAACCTCTCCACCTAGGGTTGCCATAAGTCAGGACCTCCAAACTGGGACAAATGTAGGACAACATTTTCAAATGTAGGACACATTTTTAAAAAATGGAGGACATGCGAAAAATTGAGGTTTTTTTAAAAAATCTTAATATAAATGCATGTTTTTTAGGCATGATCAAAATGGAGGACATTTTGGCATTATTCCTAGACAGATGGCAGAAATGGACTTGCCCTTGGGTTCAACTGTACTTCTCAGAAGTGTGTACTTGGGCAAGGGACTGTGGTTTTTCTTCACTGCGCATGAGTTTGTAAAAATCACAGCAAGTTACACTGGCCGTGCCTCAGAGGCTTGTTGATATCAATATCACCACCACCACCATCATCATCACCACTATAATTGGCCAAGAAAGGCAGACTTGTTAGCATTCAAATCGCTATAAATACAAAGAAAATGCACTTGCATATATTTAATAACAAAAAATAATAAAAAAGCAAGGCAGGGGTGTATATATTTAATAATAAAAATTAATGTAATAAAATAAAAAACAAGCAATAATAAAAATTAATGAAATAAAATAAAAACAAGCAATAATAAAAATTAATGAAATAAAATAAAATAAGTATTTTATATTTTTAAAAATAATTAAAAAACCCCAAAAAACCAAGGCAGACCTAATGGCCACTGACTCAGCTTTCCTCCAACTCCTCCTCCTCCTCCGCCCCAATTCTGCCCTTCAAGGCACCCTTCCTCCTCCTCCTCCTTCTCCTTCTCAAGGCTATGGAATCCTGGGAACTGTAGCTCTGTGGACCATTGAGCTTCCTTTTGTCAAGAGAGCTTTGGTGCCACAAGAAACTACAATTCCCAGAATCCTATAGCACTGAGCCATGGATGTTTAAGGGGGGGGGGGTCAAACTATTTCTGCAGCCTTTTGCTACCCCAAAGCCCTTCCTATTTACAAGCAAGGCAAAATCTCTTCCTTCCAAGCCATTGAAAACCAACCCAAGTGGAGGGCTGATTGCTTCTTTCTCATTGGTCAGCTTCGGGAGAAATTTGCATATTACAAGTAAAGGTGTTTAGGGCCTCAAAAACGATCCTGTGATAAAGAATTACAAGAATACTGACGCGATATACATTTAAAAGATGAGGCATTTAGACTCCCAGTGAAACAGGAACGATTGATGGCCTTTTTTTCCTCACTGTAACCTGGAAAGTAATGCCTTTTGCAAGACATATATACCAAGTGGGCTGGCAATAGCTCTGAGTGGCAGGTGTCCTGAAGACCTGCTCTCTAGGCTGAGCCAGGCAGGGAGGGTGGGACACAGCCATGGGGAGGGGTGGAGCTGCCTCCAGGGCCTCGCTGGGGGGGGGAGTCCCAGGGGCGGGGCCAAACCGGGGTGGGACTGTGTAGCCCCGCCCCAAACCGGGAAAGTCCCGCCCCCAGGCGGGATATGGCATCCCTATCTCCACCCACCTGGTTAATTTATTGGAAGTAGTATTCAGTCAGTAAGTGTAACCCACCCACCATTTTAAATTTCCAATAATGCTCTACTTTGGTAATACATTGGCAAGTAACTGCAAGAAATTGTAAAGGTTGGTATGCTAAAAAAACAAAAACAAATCAGAAGTAAAGGCAGGGCTGTGGTAGCATCCAGGGGACCTCAGCAGCCACTGGGGGAAAAAATGGATGCTGATTTTAGGTGCTTTCAAATGTGTGGGAATTGTTCATTTTAAAAAGTGTTATAGAAATGTAAAACATTATTTAGTTATCTGTTACAGATTTTTGGGATATGGTGGGAGAATAAACCCGGAGTGTAGATAGCCTTCATCAACTAATGCTTTTCATGATCAAATATGACATAACATGGTAACCTTGAGTAACCATTCTAGGCAGAAAGTGTTTGGTTGTTGTGTTGTAGATGCTGAGATGATTAGAGTTTCAATGCAGGTCTACCTACTTTCTAGATATTGCAGAAATCTATATCCAATAAGCTTCCTAAACTATGTCATTGTATTATGTTGGAGATACCATTGTTTCACAGAGGATGGTTTTCTTTTTCTTTTTTCCATTAAGCTTGGTCAGACTTATACATCTATTAGCAGAAACAGAGCAAACAGCTGGAAACAAATCTATATTCGGATATGTAAATCTTTCTTTTACTACCTGTTTCCTCTGGACACAAAGCATGGGGGGTAAATAAGAACTCCTCTATGGAAACCTTATGGCTGTACAGTACTTATTTGTGTAGTTTGCAGCTTTCATCTTTGCTACGCATTAATTGCCATTTCCTCCTCTCATAGTCTGTATAGTCCTGAGTCGCACATTGGCACCTGTGTTTGGAACAGCAATGCTTTCAATCTAGGTTAATATACCTTTAGTGCATTTGAAAAATCTCTGCCAAGTTTTGGTGCTTTGATCATGCACATGCTTCTAAGCTATTCCACTTAGAGTTCTGGTGGAAGAGCTGCTTTATGAAAACATACAAACATAAACATACAATCACTGGCCTTTACAGAAACCAAATTAGGTTCTTGTTTACAAGAATCATCAACTGGGAGTGAGCCAGTAGTGGAGTTTTCTTGCCTGAGGTTTCTATACATTAATACTAGGATGTGGAATAGTGGTGATGGTGGGTGGAAAAATATCTTGTATAGCAGCTGAATAGTGTTGGGATTGTTTGGTATTCTGGTTTACCCTGCTTCCCAATGATGATGGCAGCCAAGTTATGTCACCATTTGCAGGCTTGCAGGTTCTTATCAATAATGCAAAGACTGAATGCCTTTGCCCCATCCCATAAGTGTTGTTCTAAACAGGAACTCTTTTGAAGAAGCACCAAAGTCTTCTATATGGCAAAGCTTTCTGTGTCTCATTTTTGGTCATCTGCCACATACTTGGAGTATGGACACACAGGCCTCAATCCAACATCCCCGTAGCATTGGAAATCCTTGCATGTGGACCTACGCCATGGCAGCATTATGCAACCCTCATACACAATAGCAACTTAGTACAATATATGCCAATGACTGGGTGCCATTGTGCACTGCTCAATATACTTTGTAACAACCACAATGCAAAGTATAGGATGCATAACCAAATGCACATCTTGCAAAGACAAAGCACAGTAAATATGTTGTGCTCTATTTCTGCTGTTTTTTAGCAGAATACATTGCCCAGTAGTGAATTCTTGTCCCACATAAATAACATGACTTCCATTTTCATATGTCCCTAAGTGAATTCAGACCATTTTTATTCAGAAATTCCTTGTCACTACATACCCAAGAACTTGCCTGATTGAGAATGTTGTAACTAGTGCTGTTCTTAGTACTGAAAACAAAGTGCTAGGTTTTGTGGTGTGCTATAGTGGTTTGAGAGTCACACTAGGAGCCTCAGGGACCAAGGTTCGAATCTCTGCTCAGTCATGGAAACCCACTGGGTTACCTTGGGTGAGTCACACAGTCTCAGCCCCAGAAAACCTCATAGTATGTTTGCCTTAGGGTCGCCATAAATCAGAAATGAATTGAAGGAATTCAGACAACAACAACAACAACAACAACAACACTCCTACAAGCTAAAGCTGTATAGAGATGCACTCCAATTACTTTTATCACCATGAGAGCTAGAAACCTATGTGGACAGCTTGGACTGTATATCTTTCCACTCATATATTACTACTGGAGCCTACATGTAGAGAAATCCCCTTTTCTTTTCAGCTTTCTTGCCCATTCCAAAAGTCTTCAGTATGTGCACATAAAACATATAAAGGACACTATTATCAATTTGTTTTTATTCCCATTTTGCATTTAACAGCTGGTGAAAATTTAGAAATGAGAACCTTGGGAAACTTGTAGCGTTATGACAGCAATCTTTATTCACAAACGCTTTATACAACAGAAAAATCAGCAGATGGGAGTCCAATCCATAAGCTCACAGGAAGAGGTTTCAGGAGAATAAGTTCATTTTGTGCCAAATACTTGTAAGCTGATATGCTTGCAGATATACGCATAACACGGATAGAGTGAATTAAGCATTTATTGCGATTTAATGCTATAATTTTCATGCAGAGAGGCACATTAGCAAAGCACACATTCCCAAGTCATTTGCAGGTCACAGTAATGGATAAAATATGTGGAACTGTCTGATCTAAAACTGAAGTAAATTCATTGAACAGTGAGGATAAAACGGTATAATATGCTATCATTTTAAAATGAATGTTGGACAAGCTCCCCTCCCCAATATTATTTATAATTGTAATAGAACATGAACACACACACAGTTCAATTTCCTCCCCAAGTCAAGACCAATTTATAAAATAATACCCTTGAAAAAGTGGTCATTATGGGTTTAGTGTGGGGGCGGGAAACAGAAAAATGAACGCATCATACTTCCAAATGAGAATTCTGTCCTCCCAAATTAAATTTAGTTTAATTCTCCAAATTTCTAGCATTCCAGAGAATGAGACAATGAAAATAATACACACCTGAAATTCATTTAATTTGGAGTGTTTGCATTTCATAGGTAACTTTGTCTGCCCCATTTCTTTGGATGCCTAAACTGTATCTCTGAATTCTCAACTGAAATGCAAAATTACTGCAATATTAGAATTTTGGGGACTGAGGGAAAATTTCATGGGGAGGAAGAATTCTTATTGAGTGAGGGCAACACCCTCATTTGGCTCTTTATAACTACACTCCTCTCAGTACACCTTTTAAAAGCTTCAAACCATGCTTCTTTTTGGAGACCCAGCATGGTGTAGTAGTCTGAATGTTGGACTATGGGGCGAAACAGTAGTGCAGCATAAAAAGCCAGCTTCCGGGCATCTTGGGGGCATGGTGTATAGATGGCACACCCTTCCCCCAAGATGCCCAGAAGCTGGCCACAGATCCAGTGGTGTGGCATTTACATGCTGTACACCAGCAGAGCACCTTAAAACCAGCTTCCCACAGAGTGGGAAAGCCGGCTTTTTGCTGGCACAAAAAGGAGTGGCTTTTTACTGCTCCATTTTAGCCAGCAAAAAGGTGGGATCGGGGTCACAGCATGTGGTTGCTGTGGCCCCAATCTGGCTTTTTCAGGGTTGGCTTGAAGCCTGCCCTTTAGGCTGGTCTGTTTCACCCCTATGCCTCTGAAGACCAGGCTTCAACTCTCTATTTGGCCATGAAAATCCACATTTCAGTCTCAGTGGAAGGCAAAAGCAAACCTACTCTGAAGAAATCTTGCCAAGAAAACCCTATGATAGGTTCACCATAAGTTGGAAATTACTTGAAGGTACATAACAACAAATGCTTCCATTGTCATAATGCTAAATGTTCTAATATTTACAAAAGCAATTGATGCCCAGCCTTCTATTTCTTTCTTGTTTCTTTGTTCTCTCTTTCCTCCCCTTCTGTGAAGAGTCACACTTTTCCAAAATGCATTAAGATTATGCAGGTTTCAGGATCTTACTTAGGGATTTTTCTTTTTCATTTTAAGGTTCGAGTTTTCCTATTAATTTAAGTACTTTAGAAATACTAGGAGCTGCCTCTATTCTGCTGCTGAAACTGTTATAAGCCATTAATGCTTTGTAAATGACTTCACCTGTTCACCCTGGGTGGAAGTCAGGACAGATGTGCCAACAGCTATAATTGGTCATTCACATACTGAAGGCAATGACTATTTTCTCTCTCAAAAGAGTGCAAAAAGTGAAGCATAAGAGAATTCTCAATTAGACCTTCATCAGAAAGTTGTATTGGGCTTATTTTTAAAAATTTATTTTACAGGCAACTGACTCTTTTGGATGTTGATTTAGGACACTTCAATAGCTCTCTTTTCCTTAGTGCTAGTCTTCTCAGAAGTAAGCCTCATTCATTCAATGGGATATACTGGCAGGTAATTGGGTATATGATTGTATTCTAGGTAAAGCATAATTTCTAAGAGAGAGCCATGTTATGTACTTGCAGCAGAAAGAACAGTGTATCTTGTGGACTCTTTTTTCCTATGCTATAATAAATGGGTTAGTGTAGTGATTCTCAACCTTTTTACCCTTGGGACTCCCCTATACATCTACTGTATATGCGGACATTGTGTTCCTCCCCCACTTGATGTTGTATATGAATAAACGTATTTTGTTTATTTAGTGTACATATTTTCATTCAAACACTTGTGTATTCATATTTAAACCTTTTATAAGGAAATGACATAGTTCAAATTAGAACAGTTTTATTTAAATAAATTCATTATTTAACTCAACACATGTAGATTTAACACATAAAAGTTTGGAAGGAGGAGACGTGATCAGGTCCTCCAAGATTTGCACCCCCCTCCTTGAGCAACTCTCATGCCTCCCCTCTCCAGGAGTCCCACCTCACCATTTGAGAACCATTGGGTTAAACTTTAAGGTGGCACAAGACACTTAGGTATATCATAATGAGAATTAATTTCACTTATGAAAGCAAAGAATGGTATTTAGGGCTTTAAAAAACTTGCATAGTACATATTTAGTCATTAGGTTGCTAATACTGACTTGGCACAATATGGGTGGGACAAAGATGAATAATAGGGTGTTAAGGGCATCATGTGTCCAGAGTATTATAGATAAACCTATGACACTAGGTACTTTTTACCTGAATGGTTAAATATGGAGTTGGAAAACAGGAACCATACAGTCCTTCAGGCTATTATTATCTTTACTCAATTATCTTTTGGCATGTATATGGCTAACAAACCAAACGTCTAGTGTACTTTCAGCCAAAGAATGTAACATTTGCTGTTTTGAAGGAAAACCATATTTGCTGCTGTTCTTCCCTACCTCTGGAAAATGGCTTTTCTTAAGCAAGCACTTTTGAACTTGAAAGTTTCAAATGACAATAAGGAAGTGCGGCAAATATTGAATACACCGGGTGAAACCTCAGAAGAGGGGTTATACCCAGGTTAGCCCCCCCTCCCACTGTGAGGATTATGTGAGATGTTACTGCCTGTGCCTGCCCCTTCATCGTTGCCACTGTGACGCTCTCTTCTTAGGGGGCCAAACATCAGTGACAGAGGGACAAGTGCGTGTCCCTCCTACCTTCTCTGCTGTTCTGTCTCTCTCAGATGATGGAGCCAAGGCACTCGAGGAGGGACAAGTGAGTGCACGTGTGCCCCTCCTGCCTTCTTTGTTGCCCTAGCTTTCTTGGATGGGAGCCAAGGACTCAGAGAAGGAGGGGCAAATGAGCAAGTACCCCTTCCACCTTTGCCATTTCCTCCTCTCAGCCAAGGAGGAAACCAAGATAGCAGAGGAGCAGCAGTACATGTCCCATCCATTCCCTTCTGCTGCCTCACTTGCCTGACCACTCCCTGCTTCCAGAAGCCCTGGTTGGGCATCTGAGCACCTGGCAGTCCAGGTGAATAAGGCAGGGGAGGAAGGCCAGGCCAGGCCACTACCACCTGACAGCCCTTTCTGGGTCTGTCCAGGGTGGGGCAGATAGCTGGGGAGGGAGGCAAGCATGTGAGGCAGCAGGATGAGAAGATGGAGGGAAGGGCACAGGGTAGACTGCCACTGCTCCATGACAGCCCTTTCCAGGCACCCACACCAGGTGACACGAACATTAAAAATGCCACTGCCCAATGAGACCATCACATCCAAGTGTAGGGTTTTCTACCAGATCCAAAAGCAATCACTTTCTAGCCACTGGCTACTTTTCTGAGGCCCTGTACACACCAGCCTCAAAGGCCAGGTTGGGGACGGAGTCGAGTTGTAGCATCTACACAATGCATGTCCCGGCTCCACCCCCAGGACATTGTGCTGCTGCGTGCTGAACCATGTCGGCATACAGCATCACGGCACTACTCTGTTGCAGCGCTGAAGGAGCGCCGTAAAGCCACAGCCCCCCAGCTGTGGTGCTCTTTCTATGGTGCAAAAAGGAGCCATGTTTTGCAGCTCCTTTTCACACCCTGGAAAGGCCAGATCGGGCCTCAGTGTGCAGTTGCCAAGGCCCCGATCTGGCTGTAAAAGGGGCAGCTGGCCGACGCCACTTCGGGGGCCATGTACACAGCCCCTGAGTGATGAACAATGGACATAACTCTGCATGGAAATGGAAGTTAGCCTCTTAATGACTTCTTCATTTTCCTTTTCTCATAATTAACCGCTCTTCAATGTGTGCTCAATTTAATCAGGAGTTTTGCCGTTGACATCTCCTCCTTCTCCTTTTCATTTCTATCCTGCCTTTTTCTGTTTGGGACACAAAGTGGCTCATTGTTGTTGTTAACTGCCCTCAAGTCAATCTTGACCCATGGTGACCCTGTGGATGAGACTTCTCCAAGACTCCATGTCCTCCACTGCTCTGCTTAGTTCCTGTAAACCCATACCTGTGACCTCCTTAATAGAGTCCATCTATCTAGCATGCAGCATTCCTCTCTATCTACTTCCCCCCATCTTTCCTAGCATTATTGTTTTTTTCCCCACCGAGTCATGCCTTCTCATTATTTATCCAAAGTATGATACACCGCTTTGATCTAATTTGGAAAAGCGGTATATAAATAAACATTATTATTATTATTATTATTATTATTAGTCTGACGTTTTGTCATCTTGGCTTCCAGGGAAATTTCTGGCTTGATCTGCTTTAGGACCCATTTGTTGTCTTTGTGGCTGTCCATGGAATCCTCAGCACTCTTCTCCAGCACCACATCTCAAATGAATTGATTTTCTTCCTATCTTGTTTCTTAACTGTCCAGCTGTCACATCCATACATGGTAATAGGGAATACAATGGCCTGTATAATTCTCACTCTTCTGCTGTGTATTGTTGTATATCTTTGCTCTTTAGAATCTTTTCTAGTTCTTTCATATGCACTCGCCTCATTCTTAATCTTCTGGATTTCATGACTGCAGTCCCCATTTCCATCAGTGTTTGATCTTAAGTATGAGAACTCTTTATTATTTCTATTTCTTCATTGTCTAGCTTGAATTTATATAGATTCTCTGTGGTTGTTATTTTTTTCCCCTTAGGTTCACCAGTAAGCCTGCCTTTGTACTTTCTTCCTTGATCTTCCTTAGCAGTAGATCTAGGTCTGGGAGGTTTTCTGCTAGTAGAATGGTGTTGTCTGTGTATTTTAGATTGTTATATTCCTTAAAGAAGATAAATAGGATAAGCGGATAATAAAGAGGATCCAGAATATAAATAATTTTATTTTACATTTTCTTCTGCTCAAAACCATTGAGGTTTATGAAATTCACCTATTTCATCAGTAATTCTTTACTATGCATGCTTACTCTGGGAACTTCCAAGTTAAGAATTTCACGGTAAGGGACTATGTAATTTGAGGAGCTGTAGAGAAGAGTTGCTTTTTCTATCAATGTGCTTTTATGGTGTGGGAAACTGCACCTACCAGATTTTCTTCTTCTATGTAGTTCTGAAATGGTACAGAAGCCCTAGCAGGGCCTTGGATGGTAAACAGACTTTTTGAAATCCAGTAGAGGAAACCACTTGGCAAACATTTGGAGTAGAAATGAAGTGTGGGAAAGGATACAGGCCACATTCTTTCCCGTACTCTAAATTTCTCTTAGTAGGGAATCTTAATTAAAAATACCATATAAGCAGTGAGGTTCAGTTACAGTACATATTATTTTTGTTCAATGTATATTGACAGATTAGAAAGTTACACTGTTGGACAACATGCTCTCAGAATATTCTAGCCTGCAATGATTATTGACTGTGGTGGGGATTTGGGGACATATAGCTTAAACATGTAACTTCTCCAAGCTCTGATCTATGTTATTCTCTTTTTCTTCCTCCCTGGCCAGAGTGGGCAGTGCTGTTGACTGCTATGTGCCAGTGCAGTTAGAAAGTTCAAGAAAACCCAACTAGCCAGCTCAGTTAATTGGCATTGGCTTCAGCATCACCACAATATTGAAATACATTAAGGTATGAACTGTGGGAAGGCCTTGTGCTGTAACAATCAGAGCACCTATTGCATAATGTTACAGCCTTTTAATTTCCTGTCCATTAAATATTTTTATACAGAGAACATTTAATTTCTCCAGGAGTCTATTGTTAGGTTTTAGAAAAATATTTTGGTGCTGTATAGGCCTTTGCTTAAGAAAGGGCCAATTAGCTTTGCATAGGAGGAGGCAGTTTTGTGTAGTGGTTTGAGCATTGGACTATGACTTTGAATCCCACTTGTCCAGTAAACCTACTGAGTGATTTGGGCAAGTCATACTCTCTCAGCCTCAGAGGATGGCAATGGCAAACTCCTCTGAAGAAATTGGCCAAGAAAACCCCATGATAGGGTTGCCATAAATCAGAACTGACTTGAAGGCACACAACAAGAATAGCTTTGCAGAGGACAGGAAGAGCTGGATCCTAAAGGAAGTTACTTTTCTGTTGCTAACGGAGTTGGAAATTTATTATTGTTGTGTGCCTTCAAGCCTCTAAAGCAAACCTATCACAGGATTTTTTTGTCCCTAACATTTGAGACAAAATATAGGCCTGTGATTCTGACACTGTTACTTTTCTTCTCCTACATGATTTAAAAACATATTTACCTGATAAAGAAGCAAGTGAAGTAAGGGAATGGAAAAAAAAAACCAAAGCAAATTTAAGCAGGATTCTTAGTTTGAATGGTTTTCAATGTCTCATTCTTTGCAATGCTAGAATGTATGGGTCTGAAGGAAAAATTAATTGGGGGGCAGAATTCTTATTTGGAAGAGCAATGCCCTTATTTAGCCTCCCTCCCATAGCCACCCCTGTTTATTGTACATCTGTGTTTATAAAAAAGAAATGGTTTTGTCTGCACCCAAGAACTAGAGCACTGTGCACAGGCAGGCAAATGCAAGTCTGCTCCAGCTGCTGACACTTGGCACTTTCCAGGTGATAGACTTCAGCAGAGAGTTTATTCAACTCCTTTTCCCAGAGCTCCATTAAGCACTTTGTTTCTCACTGAATGAGCAGAAAGACTTGAATCAAATATGTGCAGCCTCTACGGATGGATGGAGTTGCAGTGAAAAAAAAGAAAAGAGAAGAGTCAGCAATGCTGATTGGCTGCAGTTTCTAAATGTGTTTTTTGATTGTTGAATTCCTGCCAAACGCATTGTTCCTTCTGTGATTGCCCTTCAAAGGCCCTTGATCATCAGCTGGTGCAGTTCCTTTGCAAATAAACACAACATTCTCTAGTTCAAAAAAATAAAAATGAAATTCATAACTTCATTCCCAACTTTCTCTCCATAACTTCTGCTTTGCTATTTGTATACTAGGATTTAATTGCAAAATGTGAGGAAGTGGGGATGCGGGGAGGTGAACAGCTGCATTTCAACTTTCTGGTGACTTCCCCTCTTTTGGGAATATGAAGGAAGCAATTGGCTCAGAATTCTGCAACAACTGAGGATGACATTCAACCTTGCCAACACAATGGCTTTGACAAGTGCAGATTGTTGTTACAATTCATCAATGTATGCAGGCAAGCCTTCCCAGTTGTATAACCAATTAAATGGAGAAAATTTTGGCAATATAGTTACTAATTTGTGAAATTAGAAAAACAATTGTTCACCACTAGGATCCTGTGACTTGCTGGATAGGAGGGGCGCAAGTTCACAGGAAATGGCTTGTTACTTAAGATTAAGCTTGTTACTTAAGATTTTCAGTGTCCTTGGGTTGTCAACATCAGAAGGCTTAGGGTTGTCAGGTGAAATAAACCACAGGGCTCCTGTGACTTTCATTGTATAAAAGAGAGAATGTGTGTGCCTCCCTTGTACAAAAGAGAGAATTTTAACAGGTGTTGCTTCCATGACAAGCAACACCAGCTGAAATTTCTTTTACACAGCTACTTAAGGTACAGAACACTGACCTTTGCAATACTAGATAGATTCCCCAAAATTGATGATCTGTGCACTTACATCTGGCTCCATATTATTAATCAAATTAAATATCATATTATTAATCAAATTAATTAATCAAATCAAATCCCGCTGTGACATGTGTCTGCTTATTCCTTTTCTGAATCTTGCTTTTTAAACAGTTACATACAAGGGCTGATCTACATATTCTTGTCATGAGCCTTTGAATCAGAGACTTTGTCTTTGGAGACCCTGGAGGATAAAAGTACATCTAGCACACAATTTTTTTCTGACAATCTTTTGTCATTGCTTATATAAAACATGCTGCATAATCTCTCTTTTCGTCTCTGCCCAGTGACTGACACCTAACTTTTTAGGGTAATGAGAACAGTGTGGCTATCCTGGTTCAGAAAACTAGTGCTACGTCCATTGCCTTGCTCCTGTCCTTAGATCAACCCCTATAGTACAAGTGTAGATAAAAATGCAGGAATGCATGGGTTGGGAAAGCTGCAAATTCTACAAAATACCATACTTAGGGGCTATACAGACCACCCCTAAGGGTCAGCATGCAGCCGCCGCTTTCCTGGCTGGATCGGGGCTGTGGCAACCTCATGCCGTAGCCCCAATCCATCCTCTGGAGACAGCAAAAAGGAGCCGCAAAATGCAGCTCCTTTTTATGCTCTCCAAACAGTGCCATAGCCACAGCAGCGCAGGTGTATGGTGCCCCTTCACTGCTGCATCATGTGGATGCAGTGCAGGAGTTGTGACATGATGCCACATGCTGTCTGGAACAGCGTGCAGCATCATGATGCTTTAGGGGTGGAGTTAGAGCATCCAGAGTCAGGTCACTGCGCCCTGACTCTGCCCACAGGCTGGCACAAAGTGCCAGTCTGCACAGAGCCTTAGATTCCTAATCAAAGCAAAAGCTGCTGAAAAACTTCAAGGAAATAGGCTAACTGGCTGCAAAAACATCAAATAAAATAATTTGCATCTAAAGTCCTAAGAACTCAGCTGGCAGTTAGATCTCTGAAAGTGTTTGAAAATGTACATTACCCTTCCCCAGCCTGACAGTTGAGATATGTGTTGCTTTTACTTCCAAACCTAAAGGTTTAGCAGCAATTTTGAATGTATTTGTTCCAGAGTCTTGTTTTACAATACAGCTATAGCTCAGTTAACAAAGCAGACATGTTCTTGGGTATTACTTTTGGTACCAAAGACAAAAATAACATGAAAAGAATAGGGATAGGTTCCTACACCACAAAAAAAGAAAACGCAGTTTAACATATTTCTGCAATTTTTAAAATCCAAAACTAACAAAATATACATGTGAAAGGAAACATAAAGGTCAGGGAAGCCTTGTATAAGCAAACAAATGATTTTTAAGCTTTCACAGACCAGTTCAGAGCATCTTCCAAAATACACCCCAGGGGATATATATATATATATATATATATATATATATATATATATATATTCTTTCACAAGCTTTGTCTTATGATGTTTACTGTGGCAGCTAAACATAGATCCATTCTTCTTTACCATGTTGGGGATATGTAGCAAGGCATGCTAATCCTCCATTCTCTGTTTTAGTGTTCATTCATGCTCAGTAAGGGATTCTAGGACCAGTTGCCAGCTGATGTTTACCTTGCCTGTTCTAGGCTAACACGGCTACAGTAGGATTGGTCATATCATCTCACTCCTTATTGCACTGACAGGTTGCTGCAACCTGACACCAAAAGTCTACATATCTCCATCTTCCTTCATGATCCTTCTAATGCCAATACTGGTAAAGAAAAAGCTGAGAGAAGGAAGAAATGTTGTGGGGGTTGCAGGGCAGTAAAAAGGAACTTGTCAGGCTTTTGCTAACTGAGGTATGTCTGTATCTTAACTTCAGAGTCTTGTAGTATCAGAAAAGATGTGGAAAATGTACACAGGAACCCTTATTAGAGTGTCTCATGGGTAATCTGTATGTCATTTGAGTTGCAAAGATTCTGTGACTCTTGTGTAGATGGTATCCCCACCTGCCGTTATCACCTTAACAGTGACTTCCTTGTGCTTCAGAGCAGAAAGCAAGGGATCTTCAATACATAAGTGTCAAAGGCATTCTGGAATCTTATTTCAAAATTGCATCTCCATTAGGCATCAGCACCAAAGCAATCCTTGACAGGTCCTACAGATTTATCCAGTTTGCTCTGTTTTGGATACTCCTGCAATATCTACAGCAATCTTCCACAACGTTTAATATTTACAGACTCAGCTTTATATTGAAACAACATAAACATAGGTTTCCCTTAGCATAATTTTAAAAAATCCAGCTACCACAAAGTATATTCTCAAGCTCAGCTGTCCAAGTCATCTTCAAGTTGTTTTTAAGAGCAGGCATAGCAACATAATTTGTGTGATGCCAAGCCATGACCCCATATGAAGGGTAGCCCATCAGCCTCAG
The DNA here is from genome assembly GCF_019175285.1 of Sceloporus undulatus. NCBI lineage: Eukaryota > Metazoa > Chordata > Lepidosauria > Squamata > Phrynosomatidae > Sceloporus > Sceloporus undulatus. The sequence goes on along the minus strand of NC_056525.1, from coordinate 200,792,492 downwards.
CTAGGTGAAAGCAACTCCTTCCATTTATCGCAGAAGCAAGAAGAATCCTGTGAAGGGCAAAAAGGAAAAACAGTGGTGAGCAAACAAGATCATTGCACATAAGATGCTGCTGCTGGATACCCAGTTAGCAGCTTCTTACAATATATGAAGTTAATCAAGAAATATCTTACTACAGTATATTCTTCCTTATAACAGCTGGAACAGAAATACTCATTTGGGAAAAGCTTCTTTGCCAATTCAGTCTAGAATGGATTCAAAAGGATCTTTTTTTGTTTGCTTTTTTGGCACTGCACTCTGCCTTAAAACATTAACACATCAAAGCTGGCTAGTAAGAGGAATAGTTAAATGAGGTCTTTTCTTTGAACCATGGTTTCCCTTCATCTTCTGCATCAAACGGTTGGGGTACATCTCATTTGTCCTTTTGGAACGATGCACGTTTTCTGATTGGTGATAGTAAACATGCTTTAATCTACTTTACAAGTCTCTTGGACCATGACTTCAGTCACATTTGCTAGATGCTTTCTTATCCATGTTTATTATGGTTATTTCCTTTGCCATATTGCTTTACATATACTACTATTACTACTTCATCAGTAAAATAACAGTGACATCAAATGAAAAATGTACATAAAATGTTTTTCTCTTTAGTATCTCTTTCCATAAACTTCTCTGGACCAACATTAACCAGCCAGTATGAACTTGGGTCCCTGCTAGAGTTCTTTCAGGAAACTGATGTCACTGTTATCTTTTATTAAGATTTTTTGGAACAAGTTGCATATTTTGTCACCATTTCAGATCTGCCTTTTTGGAAAAGTCTTGCACGTATGACATTCAGTTTCAGCAACTTCTTGACGTTTAATTAGTCACTTAGCCCTACACCTTCACTCACTTATCTGCATTTTGACTTTTAGATTTCCACTCTAGGAAAGATACAGCCATGAAGATTTGTCCACTATTTTACAGAGTGATTATCAATGACAAAATAATTTTGGTTCCTTCATGATTCTTCTGTAGCAGAGGGTGGGGAACTAAAGCTCTGTGAAGGCAGGAGGCTATTTTTTTTTTTGGACCTTCCACAGGTCATCTTCTCCTTGACAGCATGGTGAAAATACCTTCTTATTCCTCTGTATCCTAGCCAGAAGATTACTGGAAGTGATATTGTGTTACTTTTGTTTGGGATACTTAGGAAAAAGAAGCTATGGGAAAGAAGGAGGAAGTACATTTACACATGCTTTGGGAGCACTACATTTGATTTTGGGACAATCATCATCTGAAAATTATGGTGAAAATAATATTAAAAATGGAGAGGGGGATGCGTGTTTTTGGGACACTATTGAGGGACTTCAGGAGCTGAACTTTACTTACCCTTGTTCTACAGCAGTCCTGTACATACCATTGTCACTTACTGGTCCATAGAAATCATATAATCGTAGATTTGGAAGAAACCACAAGGGCCATCCAGTCCAACCCCCTGCCATGCAGGAACTCTCAATCAAAGTATCCCTGACAGATGGCCATCCAGCCTCTGTTTAAAGACCTCCAAGGAAGGAGACTCCACTACACTCCAAGGGAGTTTGTTCCACTGTCGAACAGCCATTACTGTCAGGATGCCCCTCCTAATGTTGAGGTGGAATTTCTTTTCCAGTAGTTTGCATCCATTGTTCCAGATTCTGTTTTCTGGAGAAACAGAAAACAAGCTTGCTCCCTCCTCAATATGACATCCCTTCAAATATTTAAACAGGGCTATCATATCCCCTCTTAACCTTCTCTTCTCCAGGCTAAAGATCCCAATGTCCAAATATCTTCCTGGCTGATATTCTGCTTCAGATATATTTACATGGTTTTGTTAATTCTAGTGTTTTTAGAAATATGCCCCATGAAGTCAGTGTTTGCTTGACTTATTGATAATTTGTTTGTGCTGTTTTTTAAATAAAATCTTCCCACTTACTTTTCCAAATCTATGGCAGTTTTGGGTTCAGCTGGAGCTTTTACTCTGAGGTTTTAAATTATTGTTAAACTTTGCCAAAAGACTATGATGCTGTTATCTCTTCTTCCGACAAATCCTATTTCTTTTTCCAGGAGTTTCTGCTTTTGAAATCACATATGTGAGTTTGTTGGTTTGCCTCAAAAATTTTTCTCAGGTTTGAAAATACCTTTTGAGCTGCTAGCTGTTACTGTGTGTCTTCATGTCATTTGCAACTCATGAGGATCCTAAGGCTTTCCGATCATGGGGTTTTCTTGGCAAAATTTATTCAGAGAGGGTGCAAAGCCACCCAGAAGGCTTTTCATAGCTGAGCCTGATTCAGTCCCTGATCTCCTGGAATCCTGGTCCAGCACTCAGACAAATATACCATACTAGCTTCATTTACAGTTTATTAAAGATTTTGGTAGCTGAATTTCAGCAGAAAGAAGGGTTAAAGATACAGTGCATCCAAAGCAAAGTGGTTGAGACTGTGTGTAAATTTGCTCTAGTGCAACAACTCTTAGCCATGCAAAGACTTCCCAGTCAGGAAAACAAAGCTCAGGATAACAGAGGTGTCAGTGGGTTGCCACAGGAGAAGTTCTTCTTCCATACAAAATCTTCTAGTACTATATTGCAGAGTAGAGCTCATTTCAATACAATGTAAAACTTTCTAGAGCTTTAGAAAGCCTGTTATCTCTGATGAGATAAGGGCAGAAGCTCCACAACTGATTAGGCCCCAGCTGGAGGCTCCTGTCCCTGACTGAAACTCTGTCACAGGGCAGAGAATTATACACTCACCCAGGATTTCTTGCCACTGAATATGCTAGCAGTCTAACAACATCTAGAGTGCAGCATGATTCTCATCCTTTCTCTGGGTTGCCCAAAACATAGCTAATTGTCAGAGTCTCAAGTCTTCTTGTATCAATCTCTAATCTATCTTTAGAACTGTAAAATATTTAGCACACATGAATTACAGATTTAAAATCTTCATTAGTTGATGCGTCTCTGATGCATCTGGGTTTGTTCCACAGTGTCTAACAAATTCACATGTATGTAATAAATCAGCCTGACTTCTTGAAACATTACTAGTTAGAACCTTGGAGTAAAATCTCCCATTTAATCACCTTCCTCTCTAGGAGCAGGTTAATCTATTTTAAGAAAGGATGTTCCTATAGGTGCCAGACTAGATGTGACATTAAATTCAGCTGAGCATTTACTTATTCCTGGTATTTGTTTTATAAACAGAAGTTGAAATAAATATGATTAGGAACATATTGTGTAAGTAGGAGTTTACCATTTCCTCCCAGTTGTGGTCTTGATAAAAACACCTGACACCCAGCTGTTTTAAACAAGGGAAGTGTACACTGGAGGCAATAAAAATTTCTTCTTGGAAAGGGAGAGGGAGGGGGCTTTTTCCTTGGGAATGCCATGGTACTAATCTTCTTCCATATACAACTATTATTTAAAAAAACAAGTATCAAGCATGCCACATACTAACAAACATTTCATATAATGTCTACTCTGGTCCTAGGGTAATAAGGCGAGAAGTATATTTTTATTAATTATTTAACTGTGAGATTATCTTTCAGCTATTACATCTTATTTCCTTCTGGTACCCCATTTTAAAACAGGATGTTAATTCAGAGAGAGAAGCACATAAGCAGCAGTTGCACCAAGAGCTGTTTATTAGCATAACACTTTTTTTAAAGATCTCGTAAGAACTGAAATATGTACAAAGTCTTACAGCATTTACACAATAAAAAGTTTCCTATTAGCTGATGAAGTATAAGATAGTGCTGTAAAGTACTTCAAAGCATGAAGAATAATCATAATCATAATAATGAAGCAGACCACTGCACTTTCAACTTCTCTGCTACTCATCACAACTGTCACTTTGACATGACAGTTAAACCATTGGGAAGACACAAGATTGTCAAAAAAGGTTTAACAGATTAACGTGCAGCACTAAACATTGTAGGGCAAGGGAAGAAGAGAGGAAGACAAAACAAAACAAAACAAAACAAAAGCTACATACTGTCTTGTTTCTACAGTTTCCTAGAGCTGTAACAAACTTCCACAGCCTTAAAGATATAACATATTTAAGACAACATAATCACAATTTCTCAGATATAGTTCAGCTATATTGAGTGTTCAGTTTCTGGGTAAAGAGGCTCTTATACTGATATGGCTGTGTACTTCCATTTTCTGTTCATGAACTGCTCAAACAGGGCTACAAAAATGTAGTCAATAGCAGGAACTTATAATCATGATGTGCTTTTTCTAGTTAAAGGCATTCAAGATCAGCAAACAGGATCTAACAATTCATGTCAAAAGTTTAAGACAAGGAACCTTCCTTCAAAATGTCACCCATGTTTTTTATGTGCCATTTTCTCAGCCTCATTCCAAAATATCCCTTGATTAGTGAAACCAAGACATTACAATTCTTTTTATACCAAACACCTGCAAGAGTAGTTTATAAACGTTGAGATATTTTTCTAGAATACTTAGATTGTTTGCAAAAAGGCTGTGTGTGGGAGTGGGTGGTGGTGGGCTTCAGTGAGATTATTAAAACAGAAAACAACAGAGCATTTCTTTCACAGGTAAACAACTTTTTCAAAACATGAAAGAAAAAACAACTGCATTATACATTGGGAATTTATGGTCAGTTCATTCAGTCCATTTATCCCACAGACTACTACACTGTTCTAGGTAAGGTTTTATGATGACCTTATTTGGCAATTTCCTCTTTTAATACACCTTAATTTAACTTCAAAAGATACCTGTGTCTTAACTATATCTGTGCTTAAGACACAAAACTGGTATATTTTTTGAAAAAGAAAACCCATAGGGGATTACAGGACTATTAAAAAGAAGCCATATAACCATTTAATGTAAACAATTTATTCAGAAACAAAGCCCTATTTAGATTCTGGTCTTAAACTTTTGGCAGACAATGTGTGTATATGCTCAGCCAGGCTCTGTAGCTAGTTATTGTTCAAGTGGAAGCCAGGTCAGTTCACATGTTGACAGGCATGCAACTTGAAAACATTGCACAACAAGCAACACAAAAAGAGATCTGAGAAGTGTATTAAGACTTCAAGTAGACTTCACAACCCTTCACAACTGAATATTCACAAAGATATAGTCCTTGCTTGCCTCCCCCCACCCCTCTGCAGATTCACTCACACATGAGATACTTTCTGTGACTCCCTAGCTTGCTTGATGCTGTATAACCACTTGATGATTCTGGCATTTCTTTCAATTGCAGAAATGCCATATGGCACGCGGTCATTGGCACTGTCATCATTTCTAAGGTCACTGTTGCTGTCCTGAGACTGTTCACAGTCCGAACTGATCATACTTGCACTGCGAAAGTTGAGAGAGATAATGTCAGAGTTAGCCCTTGCAAAATTTTCCATCCCAAGATTTTCAAGCTCTTCAGGATCCAGTCCACAGTAATTAAAGAATCTTTCAACATCTGCATCGACTCGAAAGTATCTGTCACTTAGGTCTGACTTTGAACGCTGTAATGAAGGTCGTCTGCTGACTCCACAACTGGATTCCACTGCATCCATCTCTGGTGATTTTAACGTGGTGATGGCAGCAATTTTGGGTTTGGGGGGTAGAGGTGGAGCAGAACTACTGCAGGGTATTGCTTTTAAGGGTTTACTGCTAGATACTTTTCTAATGTCTGAGGAACTATGAGAAACATGCAAGAATGCCTCTGGTGACTGTCCCAGTAGCCGTCTGCTCACACTGGAGTTGCTTTCTTGAGGACTGTTACGGCCTTGGGTGGGGTAAACCTTTAAGGATTCTGCGAATGAGTGCCGGTTAAGGTCTCCTGACTCAGACTTGTGGGGTGGCCAGTTGCGTGAACTATGTTTGTGACCCGAACCTGAGCTGGATCCCTCTGAGCTATTGATAATGTTTTTCAAAATCTCCAGCTTTAGATTCTCCCTCTGGACACCACTCTCAGTCTTTACATTGTTACTGAAAACTTTCAAGGTAGGGCTGCCCAAGGACCGCTTAGTTGCTGGGCATACTGGCGGCTTGGGAAGCACTGCTGGCTTCACTGGTTCTTGTTTGGCATTGATGACTTCTTGGCTCTTTACGTATTTTGCCTTGTCAGCCTCCAACCTCTCCACGGCACTAAGTCTTTTTGGATTAGGCTCAGCCTGCCTACGAAAATAGTCAGGCCCTTTGTTTAAGATGCGGAGAGGAACAGCTGAAGTGAATGTGATGGCAGGGCTGACGGGTTTGACCATGCTACCTGTCTGTAGTGTCTCTGTAGGCATGTTTGGTGGCCTTTCCCCGGCAGCCGTTTTGAATTCCTTTCTGGGATCTTCTAAATGCACAGTGCAGAAACATGTATATTAAACCCAATGAATAGCAGATGAATCTCAGAATTTGAGGGCTAGCAGGAGGAGGAGGTGCAGCAGCAGCAGCAGCAGCCGCACTTCATTTCACACCTCATTAAATGCCACGGTGTTCCTTTCTCTCCCCCCCACCCCTGAAGACAGCTTTTGCACAAAAAGGCCACCAGAAACAAGCCTATATGAATCCTGTTCTGCTGGCTTCTTTCTTCTCAATGAAGGATGTGGAAGTCTCTGCGGTTTCTTTGTGTTCAACTAGAAGCAGTGATCTGAAACGTAAAATAACCAACCACATGTTAGTAACAGTGTATGATATCACAGCTATAGCAACAAAGATATCTCCCTCTACACCCTTCTGTCTGTTGGTTGAGCTACAGAAGGGGCTATTCCAACCAAAGCATCCTATCATACTTTCACCTAGTAGCATGTATGACAATAAGGCAGCCAGGAAGCCTGGGATTTAATGCTACAAGATCCCTCTGCTCTCCATTAACTTATATACAGGTATATTTATGCATTCTACTGAGATGTCCAAAGTCTAGGGTTAAAAGGATGTAAAATACTAAAATGATAGACCCAGGCTTTTAAGTGAATTCACATCCTTGCATTCACAGGCTGGCTTCCTTTGTGGATTCTTGATTCCTTAAGGCCATGCTGCTAGTTCTGCTGGATACTGGAAACATGGTAAATAGATAGCATGAAAAGTACTTTTTAGCTGGGAGAAATAAATCCATCGTTTCCCTTGCTATATCTATCTCACAAAAGAAAGAGAAAACTGTAGCTGTAAATGTTTTCGCTTAGTGATCTAAATTTGTGTGTTCTGTACTAAACAAAGCCCTATAAAATTAAAAAAGCAATGCTTCTTGTTGTACTTTGTAAGGTACAAATATTCATCATGAACATAACAACTAGATTCTGAGGAAGTAGGCTCAGGTGTATGAAAGTTCATGCTACCAGCTTCTTTCTTTCAGTTAGTCTCAAAGTTGCTACAATATCTTTTTGCATGCATAAGAACAATGACTTTATTACAGAGATCTCTTGCTCTCTCACATCTCCAACCACCAATGTCACTTGTGCAATACTTTATGAAGCTTTGCAAATTTAACCTCTTGAGTGGGAACTTGCTTGCTTTCTCCTGTACGTGCTAGGCCTCCACCTAGCCCCAGACCTCTTTTTGCCACTACTTCATACCTGCTATGCTTCCCCTCTGTCTATGCTTACTGCTTTTTCCGTACTGCTGTTATTTCTGTTACTGCTATTTTTCATGGATAAGTGGTATTACTTGACTATGAAATAACGCAAGAAGAAAAACATGGAAACCAAACTAAAGGTTATAGGTCACTTGGTAACTTGGTCGGGTTATAAACCGCTGCTGTTTGCTCCATGAGGGAGCCGCTGCAGCCAAACCACGCGGCTCCCTTACGGAGCAAAAAAGAAGCTCCAAAATGGAGCTTCTTTTCACGGTGCAGCGAGGCGCCGCTGGCGCACTTGCGACATCATAGGCACCATGACACGTCTGGACGCTATGTGTCCAAGACATAAACAAGGCGGCGGCCGTCTGGAACGGCCGTCGCCAAAAAATACGTAGTGACTACGTATTAGGGTTAGGGGGGTGCGGAAGCACCGCACCTTCCTAACCCTAATACGTAGCCACTACGTATTTTTTTGGCGGACTGTAACCCACCTTAACATCCATGTGGTACTGTTCTCACAACACTCCAGCACCTGAGCTCTAAAGTTAGAACCATCCAAGCCATAGTATTCCCCATCACTATGTATGGATATGAACAATGAACTGTGAAGAAAGAAGGTAAGAAGAAAATCAATTCATTTGAGTTGTGGTGCTGGAGAAGAGTGTTGAGGATACTCTGGACAGCCAAGGAGACAAACAAATTGGTCCTTCAACAGATTAAGCCAGCAATTTCTCTGTAAGTCAAGATGATAAATAATAATAAAACTTTTATTTCTATCCCGCTTTTCTGTGACAAGACAATCAAAGCGGCTACAACATGTTAAAATTCACATTTACAAATTTATGTCCCAAATTCCCCCCCTTAAAACAGGATTAAACAAATTACAATTAAAACATCTATTAAAAACACAATAAAATACAGCGAGGACAGAGCAGTGGGCTGATACATGATGTGGGGGGCAGTCATTCTGTGGCCGGGCACTTTTATTCAGGAAAGGCTGAATGATCAAACTGAGGGTATCATACTTTGGCCACATCATGAGAAGGCACAACTTATTAGAAAAAAACAATAAAGCTACAAAAGGTGGAGGGATGTAGAAAGCGAGGTAGACCATATGCTAGATGGATAGATTCAATTAGGAAGGATCTATCAGAGGCATCTGAACCTGCTGTGTGTTTCTCTCTCTCTCTCTCTCTCTCTGGGGAGGGGAATTCAGCACCTTGGACAACTACTTGAAAATTCAAACTAAACCTCAGAAAGCACTCTTGGCTTGGCTGCACTGACACAGAAGCCAGAATTTCTTCTGTCATAAGGCAGTTTCTTCTTCTTCTTACCAGTACACATTAAAATTTCCTTTTAATAAGCTAAATATGCTGCCAACATGGGCATTTAAAATAATTTGATAACATTTTACAGAATATATCTAATAAATGTTGTACGCTGAACTGCAAGTGAATTGCTTTTTTTCTAGGGAACATTATATGTATATAAAATATTTAAATATTTATAATTTCTTCCTATAAAGTTAACATGCCCACAATTCATATCCATTATGAATTCTTATGTTCCCTCTTGGTATAACCTACTTATTAGGATCCCATTAAATGTTCTTTATCTGACACTTTATAGCAAAAAAAGGTTTGTTGTACTTCTTCAGTTGGTGATGAAATAAAACTGCAGTAAAACTTCAGTAAAACCAAAATTAAAATCATTATGTGATACTGAGGACATTTAATATACATTACTAGGGAAATCATGAAGCACTAAGGCTACAAAATCATTACGCAAAATACCATACTGAATACTCAACTAGAAACTGAACATAATGGTACAAAACTTAAGATCTCTATGCACTGTGGTATGGTAGCTTTCCAGCTGTACAAATATTAGATTTAAGCTTTTGGGTTGTTTTCTCCCCCCTGAGGCTCAGGAATAAGTAAACAAACAAAAACATAGGATGTGCCACTTATATTAGGAGAGGATTACATTTTTTTAAATACACACTAGCTCTTAGATTAATCTTGCAAATATATAATACCATCTATAGATTCCCAAATCTGTTGTTCTGTTTACACATCTATTTATCTTTTGACTTCCTAAGAATGAAATTGAGTTTCAGCTCTCAGATTTTCCTTGATGAGAATGTAAAAGAATGCTGGAGGGGGACTTTGTTCCAGAACGCTGCAGGAACCAAAGTTTTTGAGGACTTAAGTCTACTACACCAGATGCAGATAGTGTAGTGACTAGGAACAAACCTTTATAAATAAGAATGTGTTGGTTGCATGTGTGAAAAGCAACAGAAATACAAAAAATATGGGATGAGATGACAAGTTCAGTTTTAGTAATGGTCTTTGGGGGACAAAGGAGCTGAATAGACTGGCTTGAAGAGCTGGCATATGGGCAGCGTGGGGGAGTGGCGTCTGGATGACACATGCCCTGATACCACCCTACACTGGCATCATGCCGCCTGCCCAACCGCATGGTGAGCGGCATCATGGTGCTCCTTTGGTGCTGTGTTCACATGACACACGCCAAAAGGAGCGCTGGAAAGTGCCACGGTGGTGACAAGGGTACCTTTTTACCTGCTCTAAAAGGAGAGGCATTTTGCCGTTTCTTTTAGAGCTGGCAAAGCGCTGGATTGGGGCTGCATTGTGCAGTTGCCTTGGCCTCGATCTGGTGCTGAAAGGAGTGGTGTGGAGCCGTTCCTTTGGGGTAGTCTGTTTTGTCCCAAAGTTAGGAGAGAATATGGGTGTTAATTACTTTTATAATATGTAATAATAATAATAATAATATTAATAATGGATTTTATTTTTATCCCACTTTTCCGCGATGATCAAAGCGGCATACAGATTAAAATTTCAACATAAAAATACATACATATCGATAAAAACAATGTAAAAATATCACATTAAAAGCTATTACACAGCCAGCTTGGTTGAAGTGATCCAAAAACATTGCGAAAGTCATTACACAATAGGGGGAGAGGGCATAATATCACATCTCATGGGGGGAAAGCTTGGTGAAAGAAAAAGGTCTTAAGGTTCTTTCTGAAAAGGTCCAGGGAGGTGGTGGAACGGAGCTCGTCAGGAAGGTTGTTCCACATTTTTGGGGCCGAGATGGAAAAGGCCCTTTGCGAGGTCGCCGCATATTGTGCAGTTGGGACCTTCAGCAGATTCTTCCCGGCTGACCTGAGTGTGCGGGGCGGATTATATCGGGAGAGGCGGTCCTCCAAGTACCCTGGGCCCAAACCATTTAGGGCTTTATAGGTAATTACCAACACCTTGTATTGGGCCCGGAAGCGAATAAGCAGCCAATGAAGATCTTTCAAGATAGGTGTTATATGGTCTGCCCTGGAACATCCAGCAACCAATCTCGCAGCCATGTTCTGCACTAATTGAAGCTTCTGGGTTTGGTACAAGGGTTGCCCCACATAGAGCGCATTACAGAAATCCAATCAAGAGGTTACCAGAGCGTGTTCTACAGTTTCAAGGTCCCCCCCGGTCCAGGCAGGGTCGCAGCTGGCGTATCAACTGAAGCTGATAACAAGCGCCTCTGACCGTCGCATCCAACTGAGATGTTAGTTGGAGTGATGAGTCCAGAAGCACTCCCAAGCTGCGAACTGAGTCCTTCAGGGGGAGCGTGACCCCATTCAGGACAGGTGGACAAATTTCACTACCTGGGCCTGGAGAACCTATCACTAGTACTTCCATTTTCTCTGGATTCAGGCTGAGTTTGTTTTCCCTCATCCAGCCCATTACCGACTCTAAGCAGGCATTTAGAGGATAGATGCCATCCCTAGTCACTGCATCAGTCGGGGACACAGAGAAGCAAATGTGGGTGTCATCAGCGTACTGATAACACTGCGCCCCGTGTCTCCGGATGATCTCTCCCAGCATTTTCATGTAAATGTTAAATAGCATGGGGGACAAAATAGCTCCTTGAGGGACACCAGATGTAAGTTCCCTCTTATCGGAGCAGACATCCCCCAGCTCCACCATCTGGAATCTACCTGAGAGGTAGGAACGGAAACACTGGAGCGCAGTGCCCCCGATACTTAACTCCCTCAGGCGTTCCAGAAGGATACCATGGTCAGTGGTATCGAAAGCCACTGAGATGTCCAAAATCACTAACAGGGACACGCTTCCCCTGTCCATGCCCAGATGGAGATCATCGACTAAGGCGACCATGGCAGTCTCAACTTCATAGCCCGCCCGGAAGCCAGTTTGAAATGGGTCAAGAAAATCTGTTTCATCCAAGATCGCTTGGATGTACATTGTGCCACACACATAAAACATCACACTACACCTCAGTCTCATGAAGGCTTTCTTGGCTAGTTTATCTGGTTGCCATCCAGCATCATACTACATTGCAGTCACTCCCTCCACCATTCTTATGGTTACCTAGACACCTTGGCTTTAGACAACTTAATTCCTCTTGCCTTTGTCTCCCAATATGGACATCATTAAAACTGAACTTGCCATCTCTTCACCACACCCACAAGTTTTAAATTTCTGTTGCTACCCACACATGCAACCACCATGAAGCAGGTTTATGCTACAGTTTCTTTTTCTCAGGTCCAAAACATAAGGCAGAAATAATCTATTGTTTTAACTGCCCCAGCTCAGTGCTAGGGAATTCTGGGAATGTAGTTTTGTGAGACATTTAGTCTTCTCTGTCAAAGAGCTCTGGTGCCACAACAGACAACAATACCCAGCATTCCCTAGCACTGAGCCAGGGCAGTTAAAATGGTTTTAAACTGGATTATTTCTGCAGTGTGTTTTGGACCTCAGTCACAAAGGTGCTACAAGATCCCTTTGCAAACTATTTTATGAATATATTTTTAATATTCTATCGATCCCTATATTGATAATTAATATCAGGATGGAAGATATGGAATGGAAGATCTAAGTCACAATCTGCAGATCCCTGGTCATCTCTGTCTCCATCTCTCTCTCACACACAAAGAAAACATTTTATGCAATATATACCACAGAAATAGTGGTATATATTTAAAAATAGTGTAACATATTAGTAAAATAATTGCTTGCTCATAACCATGAAAGACTTTGACCAACCTTGAAATATATTTTGTTTTTCGCTTTTTTTGGTCAGAAGTCTACAAGTAAGCTTTTAATGAAATATATTTTTATCTCCTCCTTTTACTGAAGCTAAAAAAAAAACCTATTCTGCCTGAGATAGGTAAATCTCTTGCTTTAGATTCCAGCTATAGACCAGTTTCCCTGATAAATGTGGATGGTACAATATTGCTGTGCTGTCATGTGGTCTCCCGCTTATCTTTACCACTATTGCGTATCAAGCTGAGACTGGGTTTACATAAGGCCATCAATGATCAGATGATGAGTTTTTAATTGATCTACTGGCTTTATCTAAAATAAACAAGATCTGGCCCCTGAGGAAAGCTTTTTGCAAGGTGTAATGGAGACCGTGGGTATGTGTTTTGATTAAATATGGATTTTGCCCAAGCTTTGTTTTTTCATGGCTATGTTGATTTATTTATTCAATTTATATCCCATCTTTCTCCCAGCATGGGATCCAAGGTGGTTTATAATACTGATTAAGCTAAGTACAGCTAGATTATGGCGCCTTGTCTGTTTTTGATCACTAATGGAGTGTCACTAAATAAATAAGATACAGGGTGCATGTCTAGGGTATTATTATCACATTTTCCTTCTAATCTAGCCCCAGAGCTTATTGACAGTGTACATAATATATTCAATTGGTATATATACTCTCTCAATATACTGTATCCCCACTCCCCCTGTTTTATGGTTGGAAATTTAATCAATATTTTAAAAAAAATAACAAAGCAAGATACTAACCTGCTGTGTTCATTCACAACACAAAATATTCCAGACAGACAATTTATAAATCACAGGTTTTGCAATTACAGTCATGGCTGTTGGCTTCATTTTTTGTGTAGATTTATTTTAAAAATTGTTCAGGGTTTTTAAAGAAAACTTTCACATAAGCAGTTACTGAAAGTTTTTAAAGTGAGTACTGAACCATGATCTGTTACTGTTTAGTAGACACTTCTTTTCCTGCGTTTGCAACATAATACTGTACCAAGTTTTGAGAGATACCCACATTTCCCATTGACACTGTAAAGAATCCCTGAGAGGTAGGGAAGTCAGCAATAGCACCAAAAATGTTTAGGCTGTTAAATTTCTATGAGTTGTATCTCTCTGTGTTGCTCTTTGATACCATAGCTATACAGTATTAGTTGAATACCATCTTCTTATGACTAGGAAATAGAAAGCTGGCTGATCACAGTGCACTGAGGCCTCTGCTGAGAAATCCTGCTCCAAAGTATCAAGTGTTTCCTTGGGAGAGAGATGGCAGCCCAAGAATAAAAGAATGAACAGAATTAACTCAGCAGATTGCATAGAGGATTAGTGTGGACCAAAGAATACTACATTAAGAGGTACTCATATGTTATCTCTGTAGAATTTTGCTATTTGTTTGTTTGTTTGTTTGTTTGTTTGTTTTGAAAAAAACCAGTTTCACTAAAAGGTTAAAAAACTTCCTGTACTTTCCAGAAGATTGCAGAGCAACCCCAATTAAAATCTTTGCTTTGGCTGAAGTAAACAATTTTGCTCATTAATAGAGGCCCTGTTATAAGCTTGTTGATTCAGCCCACCCTTGCAGCTGAAATGTCTATATAAGCTGAAATGTTTTGTGTGTACAGTATTTGTTTTATCTTATTTGATAAACATTTTGATACCCATTTCCTGGTTCTTTTTTTCCCTGCATATTGGAAGATATGTCTGCTGCATAACCAAGCTATGAATTTACAAGAAATGGAAGCCTAAGAAAGATCAGACATACAGTTGGCCCTCCATAAACACAGATTCTATCCATGGATCCAACCATCCATGGTTTGAAAATATTCTAAAAAGCAATGAATTCCAAAAAGCAAACCTTGATTATGCTATTTTATATAAGGGACACAATTTCACTACTTGATCAACCATGGATTTTTGTATTCATGGGAGGGGGTCCTGGAACCAAACCCCAATGGACACCAAGGGCTAACTGTATTTAATCTGCCCTGTCAGTTTTCATATTCTTATATGCTTCTTATTGTTTATACTTAAATTTTTCCCTAAAAAGAGGACATACAAGTGAGATTGTGGGAAGCAAACTTGGGTCAGACTTAATTAAGACAGTGTGTATATCTGGTCCATAAAACAAGACATGTGCTCAACAGCAAATAACATCTCCTTCAAACTCCAAAAGACTGGAAACCAGAGTTACAATGTGTTCTTTTTTCATATAATTTCTAATGTGATCAAATCACTTAAGAGTTCAGAATTCATTAGTGAAATGTAATCCTGTTTTCTGAATAGGGATTCATAAAACTTTATAGGACTGTACAGTACTTCCTTGCATTCCAGTTGCTCCTTAGAAAACAGCCTTGGCAACAATAAAGATACTGTAAAGGTTACTATTTATTGCCTTCTCTTCTTTCTCTCTCTTGTACTTTATTAATAATTAAAACTCTTTAGAACTTTCCTGTAAGTGTATCCACTGTAGTTTTCTCAGGAGACTGCCATTACAGAATTCTCAAAGCACCCTGAAAGTGCAGGGAATCCACTTGGTGCAATCAAATTGTGCATTACCAACAAATATAAGCAGAGCAAAATGAAAACAGCAACAACAAAACTTTAAAGCCACACATTCCTTTCAAATAAGTTTAGCTTGTTTGCAAAAGTAATAGATTTTCAAAGAGAAAAATCAAGATTCTAGAACACTGTATTTGGTAGACTCCCAAATAATTTAGGTTGAAGAAAAGCTATTAGGAGACAGAGAAACTAAAACTACCCATAGCTATCAAATATGGTGAAAATGAAGAGAGCACACCATAAAAACAGCAACCCCCACCCAACAAACATTTAATTTAGATCAGAGGTGGGAAGGCTGAAGGGCCTCCTAGCAGACCTGCTCCCTCCCTCCAAAAAGTGTAAGGCATGGTTGCCATAAAAATGGCCCTGGGTGGATATATGAGCCCACAACCCACACTTTGTTCATCCCTGAATTAGATAAACTAGGATGATCCTGAAACATTTTGGTCCAAGATATACTTTGAAGTATTTTTCAGAGGAATAAAAAGTCTGCAGAGATCTCTGAAAAGTATGCTTTGAGCAAGCAGTTGCCAGTCATTTGTTCAAAACATACTTCTCAGAAACACAAAAATATAAATTTGGCTTTTTGCTAATATATATTGAGTTAATTCCACCTTATTTAACTGGATAAAATTCATATTTTGCAGGGGGTCAGTTTTAGACCTGTTCTTCCTTCATTTACATCAATTAGCCGACGGGCAAAAGAAGCTTATCCTGGCATCACCTGAGGCTTCATGTTCTTGAGGCCCTGGAGGTCAACTGAGCAGTCTGAAACTTACTCCTAAGTTTTAAATTCTCACACTACAAAATAACAGGCACTAGCAGAACAGATTCTAAAGAGCATACTGTGATGTAATGTAGCTTGCCTACATGGACAATTTGGTTGGCCAAACTGCAGATGGGGATGTGGCTCATCTGAGATGTTTATGTGAATGAGGTCAATCAAAATGAAAGCACTGTGTGGTACATTAATTGATAAAATCTGGTCCATCTGGCAGGGATGGCTTCCTTTTTAAGTAATTATGTCCAACTTTAATACATTGCACCAATAGTCAATAACCCCCCGTCCTAAAATTGGCAATATATCAGTCCAGTCTGTGTCATTATGTGTCATTATAATCTGGAAGTTTGCTTACTGAAATTCAGTAGTGGAAATCTATACTGTATTTATTGGTTGCCCGTGCATAAGAACATAAGAGTGCTGGAATTTGTTGCCATTAATTGCCTTCAAGTGAACTATGACTTACTGCAACACTGTGAATGAGAGACCTCCAAGAGTCTTGGTCATTAATAGCCCTACTTAAGGCTTGCAGACTCAGGATTGTGACCTCCTGGATTGAGTCAATCCACCTCTAACATGGTCTTTTCCTACTGTCTTCACCTTTACTATTATTGTCTTTTCCAATGTCTCAGGATATTTCAGGCTGGATTTGATTTAGAATCCATTTACTGGTCTTTCTGGAAGTCCACAGAACTCTCCTCCAGAAACACATTTAACAGTTAATTCTCTTCCTGTCTGAGTTCTTCATTGTCCAGCTTTCACAACTGTACATAGGAACTGGAACTACTACAGAATGAATTATTCTGATTTTGGCATTTAATGGTAATGATTGATGTAAGAGTGCCACATATAGTTGAAATGTGCTGTTTCCTGTTCAACTAGTCTTTCTTCAGAATGCTTCATTGACTTCAAAACTCAACACTAGAGTTTGTATATAATATATATGTTAAATATACCAACATTAAAATCAGAAATATAATTCTACTACACTAATTCTAATCCTCAACTTCAAGTTGTTCTTAAAATCTCCTTAATTATGCAGTTTGTACAATAAATAAATGTGATTTTCCATGAGAGGGACATATTGAATATGATCAGTCCCAACTGCACACACCCATCCTGTACCTGCCTTTGCTTGCCATGATTTAATATTTCATTTTTACCTGTCATTATTTTTGCCCCAATATCTGTTGGCCACAACCTGTTTTACCAGCAATGTAGTTCTCTGAATCATCATCTTCTTCTTGTTGCACTGTAAGGATGGATCTTGGATCCAAATGATCTGCTTTTAATTCTTATGATCCCAAAGTGTGGGTGCCCTTGAGCTCAGCACTCTCAGCTGACTTCAGTCTCTGTGCAGACAGAGAATTGTTTCTGGTATTCCAAGGACCCTTACACAGATGCCATATATTCAGCTTGCAAAAAATCTCTGGGCAGATTAACAGGGCAAAACACAGTAGGAGACTGGCACACTGCCCAGAATCTGTTTTTAACTTCTTCAAAGTCCTGTGTATCCCCCCCCCCCCCGCCTGCTTTCTCTCTGTCAGTTTCTCTCTCTCTTTGCATGTGCCACATGGTCTCTTGTGATACCCAGTTTTTCTCCTTTAGAACTAAATGGCCTATTTGCTTTGAAAGCTTTCAGTTTGGCATTTTTGACATCCAGGAAAATCACAACTCAAAAATACCAGCATAAAAACTTTCCCTTCCCAACCCTCTGCCCACTATCAGAGAGGAAGGAAAAGATGTAGCCAGGATTCCTCCCCCCCCTTTTTTTCTGGCTTATGTAAAATTTACAGTGTTACTTCTGTGTTCTCATTTATAGGTACAGTAAGTGCTTTTTAAAAAAGTTAAAGACTTATAAAGATAACTCTCTTTCAGTGCTATTATTAAACCAGTGAAGTTGCTTCTTCATTGTGCCATCGTTCCAAAATTTTAATATTTTTGATTTTCGGTAAAATCTCACACAAATATTGACATATTACTATCAGTAGTAAATCCACTTGTTGAATGGTAGTCTAGTTAAGACTACCAGAAGGATCCCAGCTAGCATTAACAATGATTTATTTGGTGAGTAATTTAGGTAATGGATTCTAACTTTTAGCTAGGCAAGTCACTCTCCCTAACCCAACAAACTACATTGGAGAAATAGGATTTCATATCTGTTTCACTTCTTTGTTCATAGCTCCCAAGGCCATCAAGAATTAATAATTTGGTTTTTCTCCCCTTGCTTGACTAAAACTATGGTTTAAAATCCTTAAGACATGCAAGAAATATCATAACTCAACTGACAAAGGTATCTCATTCATGGCATCTTCTCTGTGGAATTAATTTATGTGGGGAGCAATTTTAGGCTTAATTCCCACTACCTTTTAAACTGGATCGCAAATCGGTTTGAACTGGTTCAAGTGACCTTGGTTCCCACTTGAATCAATTCTCTGAAGCAATTCTGGGGGGGGGGGGGGGGGGGGGCATGCTCTGGACCCATTTAACCCACGTCTTTTTGACGCTGATGCTTTCCGTGTCTTTTGGGATAAATCAATTCTGTGCAAGTGTGAACCAGATGCATATCGGAATCAATTTAAATTTGTCCTTAGGCCAGCTGGAACTGGTCCATTTTGAACCAATTCATTTGTGAATGTGAACCACAAGTGGGTCATTTTACAGGGAAAAAATGTGATTTGGGCAAATGTAGTGGGAACCATGCTCCGCTGTCAAATCGATCCATTGATTCGGATCGCAAAACGCTTTTTTTGTAAGTGGGAAACCCTTAGTTTCCCAGAGTGTTAATCCTTTTAAAGGGAAACAAAAATATGCAAGTTTGAAAGTTAAACTTGTTAGAGTTCAGCTTTCATCAGCAGAACAACGAAAGCATGAGTCACATTATTATTTTAAATCTGCCTTCCTAAAGAATAAAGACTTACTTTTTTGTAGTTTAAAAAACAAATAATAATGGCATTAATAAATAAACACATAACAAACTAAACTATCCTATCCTAACTGGTGATGGTTTGGGTAATGAGATGAAATCGCACAATCTTTAATATAGCAGGAAGAAACCACAACAATTGACTGCCTGAAGCAGTTTAGCATCTTGGGAGAGCTGTTAAACTGCCTCCAAAATTGAGTGACAGGAGCCATATGATAGATAGAATGAGTGAGGGAGTCTGTATCTGTATAATAAGGGCAAGGAGAATATAATGCATGACTTTCCCAAGAATTTCCTATAAACATTCAGCAAGTCTTCTTCTTCGTAGTTTTTATGTGCTCAGGAGCAATCCCTATTTCAGAAATTCTTTCAGCATTGATTGGACAAACTGTTTAAATAGCTGTTTTCATTATTTGCATTTTAGTATTGAGTGTTAATAATGCTAAATTTTATTTAAACCAATTTAATATTGTAAATCCACTTTGTGAAGACTTTTGCTATGACTAGTAGAGTATAAATAATTAAATAAATTAAAATTAAAAAGTTTATAAATCTCCAGGGTACTGGCAGGCCACCTTATCACATTTATAATATTTAGAAGTTATATCCTCATATGGGTTGAAATGAAATCTATACAGTGCACTCCTATCAAACTGGAATTCATTTCAAGCTTCAACACATGATGTTCATCTTTTCTAATTTAACATATCAAACTATAGTATTTGGCATGTTTATAAAATTTATAGACCCATTTCATAAATAAACACAATATATATTTGTTTTGTACAAGCAAAATTGAAAAACACTGAATACTATGCTTCCAAAGCACAAGTATCTAAGTTTTGTCCATCCCCAAAAGTAGAGGAAAAGAAATGATGAAAAGGGGGGGGGGGGAACCATCCACAATTTTTGTGGCAAACAACAGAAAACATTTTAAAACACAAGTATTCCCACAGAGTCACAATTCACAGAATTTGGATATTAAGTTAAACTTTATAACAACACTGAAAATATGTTTGTGTTATCTCTCTACTATACTGTAGAATTAATCTATGCTGTAGCAATCAAACCAAACCCAAACTCCTTCATACACAAATCTTATAATCTAGGGCAATGCTTATTAAGCTATCTAATTTGGGCGCTTCGCAGTGTGACATACTGTTTTGAGTGTTGGACTATAAATTTGGAGACTAGGATTCAATTCCTGTTTGGCAATGAAAACTACTGGGTGACCTTCGGCAAGTCACATATTCTCAGCCTCAGGGAAAGGCAAGGGCAAATATCTTCCAAACCAATCTCGCCACAAAACTCCCATGATATGGCCTTAGGGTCACCATAGGTTGGAAACGACTTGAAAACACACAACAGCAGGATTCCAACCTCACTCGATAGGCAAGAGAATGCTAGTACATTAGAATAGTTTCTTTCTTTCTTTGAAAATCTCCAAGCATCAACAGTTAATGGCTTGCAGATCAGCACTGGTTCTCAGACAACCACTTCGAGTTGCACTGATCTAGAAGACACCTTACATTTAGATGGAACGCATTGGTGTTAACAGATTCTTCATGAAACTTTAAGTAGTAACGGTGGGGGGGGGGGGAGGGAAGTAAGTTGTTTGACGACGTGGCATCATTTTTTCGCACTCATTCACTCGGAGGACATGCTTCCTACATGTTTTTTGGGGGGTTTTTTTTGGGGGGGGGGCTATGTGGCCATGTTCTGGAAGAGTTTATTCCTAACGTTTTGTCAGCATCTGTGGCTGGCATCTTCAGAGAGTGCTGGCATGGATGAACAGAACCACATAGCCTGCAAAACCCACAAGAAACTATGGATGCTGGCTGTGAAAACCTTTGACTTCACATGATTCACTTTTTCTCCATTTTAACATGTTGTTCTCACAGATCAAAAATAACGACACACATCTCTTCAAATTTTGAAGACTAACTGGTTGGTAACAACAGAGAAAATGCAATATGATGAGGTGGTAATAGGTCAGTGGAAAAGAAGCTGCAGCTAATAGAATTAATGAAGGATCTTTCTATTTATAGGTCTGTCCTATGCATGCTTGTTTATAAGGAAATTTGAGTAAATCCTGTGACACTTAATCTGGAATAAGAATGTTTAGAATAGCAACCTTGAGGACAAACTACATGTTGTACTAAATGCATAATTCAGTGTTGTATGATTCTTTTCTCAGCTGTAACTAGTAGCATCTCTCCTAGCTCAAATAGCAGCTTTGGACAGAGGTAATTTTGTGTCAAGGAAAAAGGTTTTTTTAACAAAAAAATAAATAAAATAAAACTCCTTCATACCTATGATTTTTGTTCCCCTCCATGATAGCAATTGCCCTTTAAGGAGAAACCATACTACACTACACATGCAAAACTATATGATTTATCTAAAGTGTAATTTGTTCCCTAGATTAGTAAATTTATGTATGACAGGTACTTTGCAACAGAAGAAATTCAGGTTTATCTCCCTCAAACCTCCTGTCATGTTATATACTGCTGACTTACTTTTTTGTCTTATTACTATATTTATGTCTCTTAATCCCTTTGGTAATGTAACAGCTTCTGTCACCATGGGAGATCAAACACTCACCACTAGTTCATGTGCAAAATCAAAATGTGGTAATTATTATCAATACAGTGTGGGGGCACTGTAGTTATGAAAGAGGTTATGGCCTAGAATGAAGCAATCCATTTCTGTTTAGTAGCTAGTCACTATTTCATGTATAGAAAGAATGCAGTTATTGTTACCAGAAAAAATATACATTCCACTAAGACAGTGGTAGCTCCTCTTTTGGTTTTAATTCCAATGAAGTATCCAGTGTGTTGCCCCCTATGTGCAAATATCACTGTAGATAGCTTCTGGACTAAAATTCAGAGTGAATTTACTGTCCTATTCGCAGGGGACTATCATCCACCACTGCTCTAAGGACTGGCACTGTGCAACATTAATGGATGGGTTAAAAGTATTATTGATGTTTGGCAAAATAGAAACAAGCTATTAAATATGAAATGTCCACAGAGGTTTAGACAGTGTTCAGTATGAAATGTCCACAAAAATATAGACAGAAGAAAGTTTCTATAAGAATGTTCCTAGATTGAGATGTCTATGTAATTATCATTCGAAAGGGGAGTATACAGTCTTAAGGGGAATGTTGATGTTAATAATAATAATGTTTATTTATATACCGCTTTTTCAAATTAGATCAAATTAACCTGTCTACTGGATGATACTTGGCAAACGTGGCAACAAAGCCCCGATCTAGACGGCCCTATAGTGCACCCTCATCATGTGCTAGGGGTTGTCTGAGGGCGCATCGCCCATACGTGCCTCACCCCTAGCACGTGATGAGGGCGTCAAAATGGCGGCGCCCTGTACACATGGACGTCCACACATTACACCCACATTAGTAAACCTCCAAATTAGCATGCTATAACATGGATCTCTAGATAGTTAACATGAAAGTCCATTCCAGGGTGCTGCAGGGGAAACTTTCCCACAGATCCCCCACAAGCCTAATTGCCTCATGGAGGAAGGAAGATTATAAAAATGGCAAGTATCCCTCCTTGTTGTAATCCTCCATATGCATTTATATAAATACACTAACACCTCAAGGGGTGTGTGTGTATTTATATAAAGGCAAACACAGGATAATATAGGGTGGTCACACTCATTTTGGCATTTGTACCAAATGCTTCCAGACCAGAGAAGAGTTGCTACAAGGGATGGTGGCCTTTGGGATGAAAAATATCCTTACTCCATGCTCTATAAGATCTCAAAAGAATAAAAAAAACAAAAAACAGCAAAAACAAAAGAAAATCTCAAATTAGGAAGCTGGTAAGCAGATTGGAAGGGAGGAATAATAAAAGTCATTCCTGTAATTAATTCTGTGAATCAAGACTGTTGTTTGAAAATTTCAAGGAGAACAAGGGGAACGTGTTCTGAACAATGGAGAAGAGATGTATCCAATTTGTCTATCCACATTACAAGACTGCAGAACACCCACTGTGGAACACAAGTTTAGTATCCCTTATCTGGAATTCTGAAATCCAAATTGACCACATGGGTAGCTGAGACAGTGACACCTTTGCTCTCTCAGTGTACACAAAATTTGTTTCATGAACAAAATTATTAAAAATATTATGTATCAAATGACCTTCAGGCTATGTGTATAAGGTGTATACAATATATAAATGAATTTAATGTTTAGACTTGAGTCCCATCATCAAGATATCTCATTACGTATATGGAAATATTCCAAAATCTGAAATACTTCTGATCCCAAACATTTTAGATTGGGGAGACTCAGCCTGTATAACCTCTTTTGCTTTGCGAAAGATAAACTTCCAAACACTTACAGTACCCATTCACTTAGCACTCAGTCAGCTTTTGAAAACAATGTTGGTATTCAGCAGTAAAGGCAAACAGTGATCAAGGGTGGGAAATCAAATCCACTTACAAAATATTCAGATTTATCAAACCTCATTTGTAGTGGCACAAGCAGGTCACTTCTGTTTTTTTTAATTTGGTTTCAATGAACTGCATTCTGGGTCATTCCTCTCTATGGAAACAATTCATAGAAAGCTTGGCATGACTCTCAGATCAAGGCACTTTACAAGAAAGCTGCTTTCATGATGCTAGGCAGTGTTTACAAATTACAGAGAAGGATTCTGCACACTATGGTGAATGAGTTTGAACAAATGCGTAGCATTTTGCAACTTATCAAATGCAGATGAAATGCAAATCCTTTCTGTGGAAGGTAAAAAAAGAAAGAAAAATATCAATACCACACAGGCTCTAACAATACTAGCTACTGGTGTATTAAAATGTATATCAATATCAGGTTATTAGAAGGTTTTATACAACTGCATGCACTTTCAGGATGGTAATGGCAGAAGCAGCCCATTATGCTAGTGGCTGCACATTTTCATAAGTAGGATAAAAGTATTGTTTTCTGTACCAACCACCAAAAATCAGCACAAACATTTGCTTTATTTTGAATGTGTGTCACCTTAAATACACATTTTACATACCTTTCTACATGCTCTACATACTTTGAAATATATATCATCTGAAAATATGCATTTGAAACACATTTTTTGGACCAAAAACCATTATCACAAAATTTGGGAAGTACAAAGAACTAGTCCAAATCTGTTCATTGATTCAGGAAGCATGAATAGGATAAGTTCATTTGAAAATGTGGAACTTGTAGTCCAAAGACCCAGAGAATACAGAAGGAAGTATTCTCTTCTCTTAACCATTTTTTGAAAATGTTCAGTGAGGCATTTCCTTTGCCAGAGATTTTTAGAGATTATTGACAGCTCTTCCACACTGTAGAAATAAATAAGTCTGATATGACTTAACTGTCATGGCTCTATCCTATGGGAGCCTGGAATTTGTAGTTTGGGTAAGGCACTGAGCCTGTTCTGTCAGAGATTTCAGATGCCTCACCAAACTAGAGATCCTATGGTTGTGGAGGACAGAATCATGACAGTTAAAGTGGAATCACATTGCTTTATTTCTGCAGTGTGGCTACCCCCAGAGAAGAACTACCCATAGCAATAATGATGCCTGCATCCCCTGCTCCTGAGATTTGCATGCAACTTACAAAAAGACAGAATACAATAAAACACATATAGTTATGAACTGTTGCACCATCCGTGAGGTCTGGCATGTTCATACACTGTCTACTATTCTCCCCCAAGCTGAGTACCACAATTCCTGCTGTAGCACCCTGTAACTTTGGGTGAAAGATCCTTATATGTAACCATGTATGAGTATATACAAATGTATAACAATGGCCTGTTACAGACAGGGCAAAATAAAGCTGCTTCGAGTCACTTTGGAGGTATGGTATTTCAATGATGCACTCCAGTCCTTAGGACCGGAGCGTGGCTTTGGTGCGGCTTTTGGACTTTTAGGACGCATGCATCATTGAAATACCATACCTCCAAAGTGACTCGAAGCAGCTTTATTTTGGCCTGTCTGTAACAGGCTACCGTGAATAGTAGTAGTAGTAAAAAAAATAATCCCACCCATCATGATAACCCATGGCTTACTGTTACATATGAATGAACCCACTAGTTCAGAGAAAGAACACCCCAGACCATGCCTAACAAAGCCAGTTGAATTTCTGTACTAATAGCTTGACACAGAAGGATTAGGCTGAGAAATTCATCCAGATGGCATCTGATCTTCATATTGGGACACTAAAAATTTCAACAGTAAGCCAAGTGAAAGAAATGCTCAGTTATCTTTTATGCTTTCTAAAATTCCTCTTTTGCTAATTATTTCTTGCTACATATAATATGTAGCAAGATATGATAATTTCTGATATTCTTCACATCAGAGGATTAATTTAAAGTGGAGTTGTATATGCAATGAGGGATATGGGCTGCTCTGTATATATCCAACATCCACCCGCAGCGTTTGTTCTCCACCTTCAACTCTTTGCTTAAACCTCCCTCTCCTCCGGTCTCTTCATCATTCTCTCCTAATGACTTTGCTAATTATTTCATCTCTAAGATTACCACTATTCGTTCTGAGATAGTCCCTCCCGATTCTTCTTCTGCTCTTAATCTTCTATTGCCCTCGCCTAAAAAAATTTCTGTGTTTCCTCCTGCTTCTTTGGATGAACTATCTACACTTCTGAACTCTTGCAAACCTGCAACCTGTCCTCTTGATCCATTTCCTACCATTTCCTACTCGTCTTTTAATTTCTGTAGCTCCCTCTTTTCTGCCCTCGCTTCTCCATATCTTCAATCTCTCTCTCTCTACAGGCTCCTTCCCTTCGGACTTCAAACATGCTCTCATTTCCCCAATTCTGAAAAAACCTTCTCTTGACCCCTCCTCTTTGTCTAGCTATCATCCGATTTCTCTTCTTCCCTTTCTTTCTAAGGTTTTGGAATGGGTTGTTTATTCTCGCTGTCTTGAGTTTCTCGAAGCCAACTCCATTCTTGATCCCTTTCAGTCTGGTTTCCGCCCAAGGCATTCCACAGAGACAGCTCTCACTAAGATCTCAAATGACCTTTTACA
>NC_056525.1:200711958-200766466 GCF_019175285.1 Sceloporus undulatus | reverse complement strand
AAGGTTTTGGAATGGGTTGTTTATTCTCGCTGTCTTGAGTTTCTCGAAGCCAACTCCATTCTTGATCCCTTTCAGTCTGGTTTCCGCCCAAGGCATTCCACAGAGACAGCTCTCACTAAGATCTCAAATGACCTTTTACGGGCCAAGGCTAATGGCCTTTACTCTGTTCTCATCCTTCTTCATTTGTCTGCAGCCTTTGACACCGTTGATCACTGTCTCCTAGTTGACATACTCTCTGACCTTGGGTTCTCAGACTCTGTTCTCGACTGGTTTAGATCTTATTTGTCTGGCAGATCTTTTGTTATGGTTGCAGGTGGTCAGACTTCTTCTCCTGTTCCCTTATCTGTTGGAGTTCCCCAGGGCTCTGTTCTGGGTCCCCTTCTGTTTTCTCTCTACACACTGTCCTTAGGTAAACTCATTAGTTCTTTTGGTTTTTCCTACCATCTGTACGCCGATGACACCCAGTTGTATCTTTCCACCCCTGACCTTTCTCCAAGGCTTGAACAGCAAGTTTCATCTTGTCTCGCAGTGGATGCGCCATCGGCGTTTGAAGCTCAACATGTCCAAGATGGAGCTTCTTGTCTTTCCTCCTAAGCCCACCCTTCAACACTCCTTTTCTGTCTCTGTGGACAACATTTCTATTCAACCAGTCCAGCAAGCCCACAGTCTTGGTTTTATCTTTGATTCTTCTCTGTCATGTACCCCTCAGATCCAGACACAGCCAAGGCTTGTAGATTCTTTTTATACAGCATTGCCAAAATCCGACCATATCTCTCTGCCTCTACTGCCAAGATCCTGGTCCATGCCCTAGTAGTCTCACAACTTGATTACTGTAACATCCTCCTGGCTGGGCTTCCTCTTTCTCACCTCCGTCCTTTAATTTCTGTCCAGCATTCAGCTGCACACATTATCACTTCCACCCACCGCTCTGACCACATCTCTCCTGTGTTGGCATCCCTTCACTGGCTCCCCCTCCCTTTCCGCATTCAGTATAAGCTCCTGCTCTTGACGTTTAAAGCCCTCCATGGGCTGGCCCCTCCTTACTTATCAGACCTTATTTCTTCTCGCTTTACCACTAGGGCCCTCCATTCTGGTAGTCAAGGTCTGCTGTCCCAGCCCAGGATTTCCTCAGCCCCATCTCGGATTCGCCCCTTTTCACTCGCTGCCCCTCACTCCTGGAACCTTCTTCCCCCGCGAACAAGAGCCATCTCTTCTTTAACCAGCTTCAAAACGGAGCTGAAGACCATTGCATAATTGTCACTTGCTTTTTGTTGTTCTTTAGTTGTCTGTTTTATTGAATCATTTCCTGTATTGCTATGTATTTTATATGTATTATCCTACTAGAGAGGCCCCTTCCCCACCACCTTTCCCTTCTCCTTTTGTGTCGTGTCTTTTTAGATTGTAAGCCTGAGGGCAGGGAACTGTCCAATTAAAAAGATTGTATGTACAGCGCTGTGTAAATTTACAGCGCTTTATAAATAAAGATTAATAATAATAATAATAATAAGTTTTGTACCATATATACCAAAGGCTTACCATAATGGATTTTGAAACCAAAATTGTGTGATCATAATAAAACAAGACACTCATAATAAAATAAGGTTAACATCAAGTTGGCATACTGCAGTGGATAATATGAAAACAGCAATAACATGGCTTTTACTCCAATGCAAGATACACAAGGATGGCACGCAAATTTGTGAAGCATTTTAAAAAAATAACAATAAATTTTATTTCTTTCCTGCGTCTCCTCAAGGCGGTGTACAATACGTTGAAACACAATTAAAAATACATAAACCCACAGTTAAAATACAATACCATAAAATCATTAAAATACACTAATAAGAGATCATATAAAAATTAAAAAGACATTATTCAAAATTGACTGGATATGCCTGTCGCAAGAGATACTGTATATACTCATGTATAAGTCTAGAAATTTTAGTCAAAAAATTGACCCCAAAAACCTAGGCTGACTTATCCATGGGTCAACGTAAATACTATACTTAAAAAGGGAACCATCCCCTGGTGAAAGACAAGAGTGTAATCTATCCTGGACGCACTGACCTCTCTCTTATATATGAGGTCGACTTATAGTTGAGTATATACAGTACATCTTTAATACTGTTCTAAATACAGTCAGCATTTTCAGCAGTAGTATCTCTTCCAGCAGGTCATTCCACAGTCTGGGAGAAACAGACAAAAGATGAACAGATGAAAAAGTCCTCTGGAAATGGTTGCCAGTGTAGTCCTGGCTGGTTGGAGAAAACATTTCCCAGAGGACCTGAGTTTACAGGATTGATTGTATGGGTGTCCTGGACTGCGGCCAGCACACACACAAACCAACGCTGATAGTGATGGTTCAGCAAGAAAGGAGCTGGGAGACAGTATACAGACCTTTCTGTTAGTCCGAGAGAAGCAAGCCACAAACAAAGCCAAGGTCAGGATACCAGAGTTCACGGAAGTCAGTTCGGTCCAAGGTCAGGGCAGCCAGAAGGTAACAAGAGTCCAGTTCATTCCAAAGTCGTAGGTCCAACACAAACAAGGGTTCAAGGAAACAAGAAACCAGTGCTGACAGCAATCACCAAGAAGGATTCTGCAATAATTGCTGGCAAAGGGTCAGCGTTCCCCAGCTGCTTAAATGCAAGACGGCTTCCCTTGTGCCAGCTGTGGCTTACCAGCAGCTTGCCTCTCTGCAAGCCTCCTGGATTGACGCACACAAGAACTTTCAGCTCTTTTCTGCATAAAGGAAGGAACCTCCAGGCTTGGTTCTTCCCCAGAGTAACCACTAGGCTGCTGAGCCTCAGGAGGTATCCTCACAGAACTAGGCCCTGGCTGAGCTTCAACCCCTGGGGCTGGGAGATCAGGGCTGGGGTCTGGCAGGGCAGGATTAGGACCTGGTATAGCCTCCATCTCCTCTTGCACTTGAGGAGCCACGGCCTCCCCCTCGTCCTCTGAGTCCTGCTCTTGGCTGGCCATGACATCGGGAAAAGGAAATCCTGTAGATAACATGGACCCAAACCATGTAGGGTTTTAAAGGTAATAACTGTTGCATCTATCTGAGCTGACAATTGGAGAGAGTCTAGGAGAACTCCCAAACTGCGAACACAGTCTTTTCAGGGGGAGTGTGACCGCATCCAGAACTGGCTGACACATCAAGGGTCCTAAACTTAGGCTGGAGATCTGTCAGCCAGTTCTGGTTGCGGTCACACTCCCCCCTAAAAAGACTGTGTCCATGTTTTGGATCCATGTTACCTACAGGATCACCCTCTACACCACATGTTTGAATTTGTTTTTTCTTCATCCAGCCCATTACCTCTTCCAGGCATTCATTCAGAAGAGACACACTATTCTTATCTGCAGCTGTTTTTAAAGGCATGGAGAACTACACTTGGGTGTCATCCAGGTACCGATAACTTCCTGCCCCATGCCTCATCCAGAGAATCTCTTCCAGAATTTTGATGTAGATGTTGAATACCATTGGAGATAATGGCACCTTGTGGTATGCCATATAACAGGTCCTTTTTTGAGGAGCAACTACTCCCAAGCACCAGTATCTGGAACCTGCCTGAGAGTTAGGACCCGAACCACTGCAACACAGTGCCTCCGATTCCCAACCGCCTCTGGCGTTCCAGAAGGATACCATGCTTGATGGTGTGGAATGGCGCTGAGAGGTAAAGCAAAAATATAAAGTAAAATCTGGTTGTTTGAACATGATTTAATTATTGATTATTTTCAAAAACTTGAGGTGAAACAGACTGCCCTGAAGGAGCAGGTTCTGGCCGCCCCTTTTGCTTGCCAGGTTGGGGCCACGGCAACCGCGCACCACAGCCCCAACCTGGCCTTTCCCCAGTGCAAAAAGGAGAGGCAGAAAGCCGCTTCTTTTTGCTCAGGGGAACGGGCGCCTTTGCCGATGTGGCAGAGTTTCTTCAGTGCAGCGTGTGTAAATGCTGCACTGTCAAAATGACATGGATCTGTTGCATGGGCAGTTGCCCATGCGGCTTCCCAGCAAACTGTGGGTGTGCTGCTGTCTGAATGCTACACCCCAGGCCCCAGGAAGCCAGCTCTTCTTGACTATTTCACCCTTTAATTTCTCTTATACATCACATTTCTCTTATACATTAAGTTCAATTTTATGATTTGCAGTGTTTTATTTTAACTGACTATAAAAAATGTTTGATTGTATTTACTACACAAAAAAGAGAATTTCATAAACCTGAGAGAAGATGGTATCTAAAACAGCTAACCAAATGTTTCAGCTCTTCATTTGATAATATATACAGTGCTACCTCGGGTTACGAAATTAATTCGTTCCGCCGTTCCGTTCGTAACCCGATAATTTCGCAACCCGAAAAGGCTTTCCGTTAGCGCTGGAAAGCCGCTAGCCGCGCTTTGCGTTTGAATTTCGCGCCGAAATAAATTTCGTAACCCGAAAAAAATATCGTAACCCGGAACAGTTTTTTCCAATCTAACTTTTTCGTACCCCGGAAATTTTGTAACGCGATCATTTCGTATCCCGGGGCACCACTGTATGTGTTCACTACACAGCGTCTAAATATTAACACAAAAAAAGTATACATGCAGTCATCTTATTCATGCCATTTAGATTCTCCACATTCCAATGACTCATGGGATGTACAGAACTGAATAGATGAGAAATGAACGATTACAAATAATATTATTGTTCTTCACAAATCCTATTCATTAATACAATTCCTTCCATTCAGTTGCTTTCTTCTCCATAGCCTGATGTGACAACACACATTCCAGAGACACAAACACTGGCTATGTATGTTGCAACATCTGTCTGACTATTGTAGGAATACCAATTATTTTGACATTCACCCTCTTTGTGTCCACTTGGCTTACAAACAAAAATAAATCTGGAAATCAGTTTGTAAATGTGCTTTTTGCTCAAATTATTACTAGCACAGTAAGTGAGGTAAAGGCCCAAAGTTTTTAAATGGACTGCAATGGCAAGAAGAGGAGAAATGAGTTTAAAGATATGCTTTAAAGAAATGACTGCTTTAAAGAAATTGCAAAGTTCAGTAGTGCACATGTTACCAGGGCTTTCATTTCCATAAAAATCCCTAAAAATTCTGATGCAACTTTACAATCACTAAACCTTATTCATAGAATTCATATTACAGTGGAATATGAACTGAAATGAACACCTGTCTTCTGAATGAATCTCTGTCCAATAGTTCAGCACTGCAAGCATTGTAGGAAAGTCTTGGGATAATGAACGCATGATATTTAAATCTACTCAATCATAAATCAATCCATATACTGCAAAAGCAAAGAGAGTTCTGTGGATTAAAATGAATATGTTGATATTTCAAAATTAAGTGCAGGCTACTGACAACGCACATAGAAAAACCTGCAAAGCAGCGGTTTGTACCCTACCACAGATTTTTCGCACCCATCAAAGATATGACGTTTATGACACAAACTCACACAGAAAGTAAATGATAGAACATTTGAATAAGAATGTTGTTATCTACTAGTTGAAGTGTGAAAAGTATGTGCCCAGGCCCAAATCTAATACTTTCCCCCCAATACTATTTTTCCATGCTCGTCTTTTAACCTCAAGAATGTTACTAGCAATACCTTGGAGAGTCCCTGACATTTACCTAGCCTTTTTCAACCCCAAGAATCTTAGCAGCCATATCCCAGAAAGCATTCTGCTATTTTCTAGCTCAGTGGTTCTCAAACAGTGGGGCAGGACCCCCTGGGAGTGGGGAGATTGTTGCTCAAGGGGGGGCATGAGACCTGGAGGCCCTGATTCCTCCTCGTCTTCCCAAACTTTTTTTATGTATACAATTTACACATTCATTGAATGAAATATTAGACTTACATAATTAACCTGGATATGAAACTGGTCACTTGAACCCTAGAACCCTGGAAGTCTAGAACAGTCACATGTTCAGGCATCTAGCACAATCTTTTCTAAGAGTTATGGGAACCCCTGTTTAGCATTTCAACTTTTCAACTTAAAAGTGGGCAGAGTTGCACAGTTCTCTTACAATAGAATGGTCCGTCCTCGAAAGCTAATGGAACCGATTGGATTCCAGAAAGCTCTAGAGGGTTTGATGGTTGATAATGCCGGTGATTCTGTTGAAGCCTTGGTGAATATGTGGAACACCGATGTTACTAAGGCTATCAACACAATTGCTCCTGAGCGTCCTTTCTGACCCGCCTCAAATCGTAAGCCCTGGTACACCGGAGAGCTGAAGAATATGAAGCGGGTGGGACAATGACTAGAGCACGATTGGCGGAAATCTGGACTCTTATCTGACAGAGCTCACCATAGGAAATTCCTTTATTTTTATGGAGAGGCAATTAAAGCAGCGAAGAGATCCTCCTCGTCTGCTCGTATTGCGTCTGCAAAGTCTCATCCAGCAGAGCTGTTTAGGGTGGTGAGGGAACTGACGGTGATGCCATCTACTCAGACCCCTCTACTTAACCCAACAACAGCCTGCTGTGACGCTTTTAACAACTACTTTGCAGACAAAATCTCTCAGATAAGAGCCCATTTAGATGCCAATGTTGAAGCAAAACCGACTGCTGAGGTGTCCAGTAAACCCGTTTATGAGATTAAACTGGATCAGTTTGAGCTTGTGAGTACTGATGACGTGGACAAGATCCTTGGAATGGTAAAAAAGACAACATGCCCTCTTGATCCCTGCCCATCATGTCTGGCCGTCCAGGGGGGTGAGGCATTGATGGCACTTCTTAGACGTATCATCAATGCTTCTCTTGGGGAGGGTCATATACCATCCACTTTGAAAGAAGCGATCGTTAGACTGCTCTTGAAAAAACCCTCCCTGGACCCCCTGGAGATGAAAAATTATAGCCCTGTTTCTCATCTGCCATTTCTGAGCAAGGTGATCGAGAGGGCAGTTGCTCTTCAGCTCCAAGTGGTCTTGGATGAAGCCGATTTCCTTGATCCATTTCAAACAGGCTTCAGGACCGGGTATGGGGTGGAGACTGCCATGGTCGCTTTAACTGATGACCTTCGTCTAGCCATCGACAGAGGGAGCGTGACCCTGTTGGTGTTGCTGGACCTCTCAGCGGCATTTGATACAGTAGATTATGATATCCTTCTGGAACACCTGAGAGAGTTAGGAATTGGAGGCACTGCTTTGCAGTGGTTCCGCTCCTTCCTCTTGGGCAGGTTCCAGAGGGTGATGCTCGGGGACAGTCGCTCTTCAAAAATAGAGCTTAATTGTGGTGTCCCTCAAGGCGCCATCCTGTCCCCGATGCTATTTAACATCTATATGAAGCCACTGGGAGAAATCATCCGTGGATATGGGGCCGGGTGTTATCAATATGCTGATGGCACCCAAATATATTTCTCCATGATCCGGTCATCAGCAACAACGACAGATGGTATCTCTCCCCTCAACCAGTGTCTTCAGGCAGTAATAGATTGGATGAGGGAAAACAAGCTCAAGTTGAATCCAGACAAAACGGAGGTACTAATGATAGGGGCCCCCAAACCAGGGATTGGGCTGCAACCTCCAGTCCTAGAGGGGCTCACACTCCCCTCAAAGGACTGTGTTCGCAGTCTGGGGGTGCTTCTTGACCCGTCGCTTCAGATGAGGAATCAGGTGAATGCGACGGTCAAGAGTGCCTGCTATCAGCTTCGGCTGATACGCCAGCTGCGCCCTTTCATGGAACAGGGTGACCTCGAAACTGTAGTACATGCACTGGTAACCTCAAGACTTGATTTTTGCAATGCACTCTACATGGGGCTACCCTTGTGCCTAGTCTGGAAACTCCAGTTGGTACAGAATATGGCAGCCAGGTTGGTCACAGGAACAGCAAGGAGTGACCATATAACACCAAAACTGAAGTCACTCCACTGGCTGCTTATCAGTTTCCGGGCACAGTACAAGGTGTTGGTTATCACCTTTAAAGCCCTACATGGCTTGGGACCAACCTATCTAAGGGATCGCCTGCTTCCATACAATCCGCCCCATATGCTCAGGTCCTCTGGGAGGAATTTATTACAGCCCTTAAAGACCAGGTTGACGGCGACCTCCCAGAGGACATTCTCTGCAGCCGCTCCCAACTTATGGAATGGCCTGCTGGACAAGATCCGTCAAATTACCAATCTAGAGAGCTTTAAAAAGGCCATTAAGATGGATCTCTTCCAGCAAGCCTTCCCGGAATAAAATGCTCGGCCACAAATAAGACTTCCCATCCAGCGAACTCTGCCCATGATGATTTTATTTAGCTTAGTCGGTTTTAATATGTAGTTTTTAATCTTACTTGTTTAATCTTGTTTTAAGGGGGGTATTATGTGTATATGGATGTATTTTAACCTTTTGTACGCCGCTTTGATTGCCTGGCAAAAAGCGGGATAGAAATAAAATTTTTATTTATTTATTTATTTATTTATTTATTTATTTATTATTTAACCATTTGAAAAAAACATTTCCAATAATTTTCATCCTGTCTTGTCCCATGCTGTCCTTCCTTTACATTTTATGATAACAAATTAACAAAAAAGATTGAGAGACACTGACAGGACTGAGGACTTCATGGTCAAGTAAGAATAGCCACAAAGAGAACTTTTGGTCACAAAAAAGTTAATAGATATTGTGAGTTCATATATATATAGGTAAGGACCACCAAGGCTTGAGAACAAGCATGGGGGAGATAATTGGCTTACAATGTAAGATGCACAAAAGTAAGTACACCATATCTTACAGAACACATAACATTTCTGATAATATAATTTTATCAAAACAGAACTCTTAATGTTTATCCTTCCATTCTCAGTTCTGTCAGAGTGATTCTTATTATATCTTTTGTTCAGTATCAATAGGAGCTTAGCCACTGGCTTCAGTAAAACAGAGATTAAATGTAGTCTAAGTACTTCAAATTCTATTGTGTAATCTCTTTCAAAATAACTTGCTAGTCTATATAATGCACTAAAATTAAATACACTGGTGAAAATGTGTTAGTTCAAAAAGTAAGGGAGTTACTAAGTTTGTGTTGAAATCAAGCTGTCAATTTTGATGCTTGTTATTTCTGTATTTCAGAAATGTAAGTTGTATTCTTCATGAAGATGTAGTAGGATATATACTGAAAATTTCAAGTCTGTGTTGCAGTAACTTTACTGCTACAAGAAATAACTCTGATCAGAAATAAATCAATACTTTCCCCCAGAAATTGCATACATTCAGTTGTAGAGGTCAGTGAATATTTGGTAACTATTCTTCCTGTAGCATCAGTAACTTTCCATATACCAAATTCAGAACTATGTACAAAGAACACCGTGGTGTAGAGGTTTGAGTCTTTGGATTGTGACTCTGGAGACCATCTCCACTTGGGCATGAAAACCCACTGGGTGACCTTCGGCAAGTCACACTTTCTCAGCCTCAGAGGATGGCAACAGCAAACCCCCTCTGAAGAAACTTGCCAAGAAAACGCCATGATTTCTACTACAATCAAGCAATATATATAAGAAATCTGTATGAGTCTTAGGGTTATCATAAGTTGGTAATTATTTGAAGGCACACAACAACAATAACAAGTTTAAACTCATGAATTCCTGCATAACATACATGTATCGGGACAGATGATTAAGCAAAATGCTAAAACCATAACACCTACTGTTACTGACAATTCAGATAATTCAATGAAAGAAGTTTCCAAAGACATGAACTTGATACAGTTCTGTCTTGAAGAAGTATTTAACATACTGTGAAAAGGCAACTGCTTTTCAAATACATCATCCAGAGTAAAGGATAAGGTCCTCTGAGCTCCTTCGCTGGACCCTAATTTAATGGCCAATAGTTGCTTGAACTCATTGAAATTGAAATATATTTAGATATGCCCAAGACTATGAAAGCTCATGCTACCATGAGAAGCTTCTAGCTTTCGTTCAGTTTCCTCTGATCTCCAAAATTTTGCTGCAGCCTCATTAAAGCTTCTGTGACAAGCTCACTGTCTACCTCCTTTTGGCCTTTCACTGCTTCTTCTTCATTTTTGCAAAGGAACACAGCATGCTTGTTCAAACTTGTTCAGACTAATGGATAATTAGTGGCCAGTACTGTACAGACACATGCACATGCATAGGCAGAGAATTTCCTATCGTAAAAATAAAAAGATACAGGCATATTTGGAGTGCACAAGGCAAATATGATGAAAAATTCTGGTTTAGTCCCAATGATTCAGCATACTAGTGAGAGACTACATTGTTAGCTTCTTTCCCCTTAAATAAGCCAGAATCACGAGCCAAGAACACCATGATGTATGACTCTGGCCTGTCAGGAGAAAGATAGCTAGTATACTGGGTTTGGACTTACAACAAATAATAGAAGATCAGCCAAACCCCCAACACAGCAGATGCAATCTACTTCTTATAGCTATGGAACAGAAGACACCTCCAGAACATACCTTGCCAAGAAAGTCCTTCATTCATAGCTTTTTGACTACTGGTAAGCTGCTTGGGACAGCAGTATTTCCAATAAGAAACAGCACACAAATAAACAAAACATCAAATTGCATGAAGATAAGGTGAGGAAAAGAATGAGGTATCAAAGTGATAGAAAGGCAGCCTTTTTTTCATTTCAGTTACAACAGCCAAAACAGAAAAATAAAGATAACATATAAGAAACTACATCCAGATGTTCATTTAAATATTATCTGTGAGTCACTCTATTTAAAATTTCCTGTCACAGAACATCATATCTGTGTGGGCCGATGCTTCCAAACAATACTATACTTAGCACTGTCAGGCTCAAAAGCCCGATTTTCCGAGACAAATGTTTTATAAAATAAACAAACAGCATGGAGAAGTGTGAAATGTTTAATGCAAGAGTCATCCAGCTCAAGATATGTGTAATAGTATAGTAGAAGACTATAGGATGAATTTGTCTAGTACACTGGGCAAACTAGTAGATCAGGAAAAAAAATCAGACAGGGACAAAGGAGAAGAAAACATATCTACATTACTAGATAGTCTAGAAAAGTTCATCAATAACATTTACCCATCCCATTATAACCCACCTTCCTCTCCTCTAAATAGCTTTGAAACATTCCTTCTTTTGGAGGAAAATTTATCCAGTTTCTGAACCCATGGCAGGACCACTGGCCATGCTAGCAGGCAGATTTTGGGAACTGTATACTGTACAAATAAAATAAAATTTAAAAAATAACAATTCAAAGTTCTGCCTGAATGCCTTAAATTGTTGTTTAATGCAGCTGCTGAGAATTCACTTAATTTCTACTGTGGGCCACAAACAATAATCTTCAGCATTTCCTTAAAAATAAAACACCTCTTAAACCAATGTGTCTGCATTGCAGATGTGCCTTAGGAAAGAGAAGAAGGAGTAAAATAGAGAAAGTGAAACTAAGAAGGCAGAACTTAATAAATTAAATATTGATCCCATGTTGAAGTGGTGTTTAGAGGGTCGCAGATGTGACCAGGTTAATGTTCTGGATTATCTTGGTAACAAACTCATCTTCAAATAGTTTTGGCACATGCACAGTGGACAGCAAAACCCATGGCATCTACTGGAAAAGCTGCAGTATTGGAGTTACAGAGGGGTGCATGGAGCTACCTAGTTTCTAGAGTTTAGGCAGGAGGGTCCAAGAATGTGTGGGAGAAGGAGAAGCATGCAAAAAAGAAGTAGACCTGAAATGAAGTGCCAAAGGACAGAGTAAGGCAGGCTAAGAGAGGCAGCTTTCACTAAGGCTTGGAAAAATAGAAGCAGCACAGAGAAATGAGAGGAAAGGAAAACCTCTTGAAAGAGGAGAGTGAAACCTAGAAGGAGAAAGGATAGATATCATATCCAAGTGAAACCAAATTGTTTTAAAACAAAAAAGACTTTTTGGTTGTTACTTATTCAAATGTAATATTATACAGATTACATGTTTTGCCATGGGCTGAATTGAGAGAAAGAAGCTGTTGCATTCTGTCACTTGCTCCTTCTCTTTTCTAATCAAACAATATGGGCTACCAAAGGTGATTGTTCCAATATAAAACTGATATATGTGAGTGCAATTACACACACAGAGAGAGAAAGCTCAACACAAGAGCCATTATCCCATGAATAACCAGGAAATAACCAGGCAATAAACCGCAAAAAGTCATTCACAGGAAAATCCTGTGAAGGATTTGCTGCTGTTTTTTGCCTGGTTATTCACAGGATAATGGCACTTCAATCAAGTTTCATTTCAATGTCGTGTGAAAATCAATAGTGCAATTACGGGATTATCATGGGTTAGTCACCTTTTATATATGTCCAATTGCCCCCTGTGTGATAAATTTATTTTCTGGTTTGGGGGATTTTTTTTTTAAAAAAATTTAAACCATGCAGAGGGCCCTATTGAATTATCAGTCCTTTCTCCACTTCTTTGTCATGTAATAATAATAATAATAATAAAATTTTTATTTGTATCCCGCCCTTCCAAGCGATCAGGGCGGCTTACAGGGTGCACCAGTGTGCAAATAACATACAAGGTTAAAAACAGACACATACAACAAATCTTAAAAACAATAAAATAAAAAGCCCCTTAGCCCAACCTCACGGCCACGAGAGAGGAGGGAGGCCCACAGGATATTTAATCGGGGAATGCCTGATTGAATAGGAAGGTTTTGAGACCCTTCCTAAATTGGGCCAGGGTGGTAGATGAGCGGAGTTCCATGGGCAGCGTATTCCAAAGGGCTGGGGCAGCCGTGGAAAAGGTCCTTCTTGCAGTAGAAGCTAACCTGGCCCCAGGCACCTTCAGGAGTTGCTGCCCAGATGTTCTGAGGGTGCGAGGCGGAATGTACGGAGAGAGGCGGTCCTTCAGAAATCCTGGGCCCAAGCCATTTAGGGCTTTATAGGTAATAACCAATGCCTTATATTGAGCTCGGAAGCGGATGGGCAGCCAATGGAGATCTTTAAGCACAGGTGTTATGTGGCTGGCCCTGGGAGCGCCAGTGACCAGCCGAGCTGCCATGTTCTGCACCATTTGTAGCTTCCGAGTTTGGTATAAGGGTTGCCCCATGTAGAGTACATTACAGAAATCCAATCTCGAAGTTACCAGAGCATGTACAACAGTTTCAAGGTCCCTCTGGGCCAGGTATGGGCGCAGCTGGCGAATCAGCCGAAGCTGATAACAGGTACTCTTGACCGTCGCATTCACCTGAGCAGTCAGGTGAAGGGACGAGTCAAGAAGCACCCCCAGACTGCGCACGGAGTCCTTCACGGGGAGCGTGACCCCATTCAGAACAGGTGGAACCACCGCCATTCCTGGACCAGGGGAACCTATCACTAGTACCTCCGTTTTCTCTGGATTTAGCTTGAGTCGGTTTTCCCTCATCCAGCCCATTACTGACTCTAGACAGGCCACGAGAGGAGAGACGCCATCCCCAGTCACTGCATCAGTCGGAGACATAGAGAAAATGATTTGGGTGTCATCAGCGTACTGATAACCCCGCGCCCCATGTCTCCGGATGATCTCTCCCAGCGGTTTCATGTAGATGTTAAATAGCATGGGAGACAGAATGGCTCCCTGAGGGACCCCGGTTTTAAGGGCCCGCTCACTGGAGCACACGTCTCCCAGCTGCACCATCTGGGACCTCCCAGAGAGGTAGGACCGGAACCACTGGAGCGCAGTGCCCCCGATTCCTACCTCGGCCAGGCGCCCCAGAAGGATACCATGGTCTATGGTATCGAAAGCCGCTGAAATGTCCAAGAGCACCAACAGGGACACGCTTCCCCCGTCGATGCCCAGACGGAGATCATCGACCAGGGCGACCATGGCCGTCTCAACCCCGTAACCCGCCCGGAAGCCAGTTTGAAATGGGTCCAGATAATCCGTTTCATCCAAGACCGCCTGAAGCTGGATCGCAACCGCCCTCTCGATCACCTTTCCCAGAAATGGTAGCAGCGAAACAGGCCGATAATTATTATGAACCAGGGGGTCAAGGGAGGGCTTTTTTTAGGATCGGTTTTACTATGGCCAATTTGAGATCCGATGGAAACTGCCCATCCCTGAGAGATGTATTAATTATCCGGCGCAACAAAAGTGTTACCGCCGGTCCCCCCTGGGCTGCTAACCACGAGGGACAGGGATCAAGAGAGCAGGTTGTTTTCCGAACACTTCCGAGGATCTTGTCCACATCCTCGGTACTAACCAACTCAAACTGATCCAGTGTAACATAGTCCACGGAGGCTCTGGACACTTCTACCCTAGGTTCTGCTGAAATGTCGGCATTCAGACCTTCGCTTATACGAGAAGTTTTATCCACGAAAAAGTCGTTAAACAAGTCACAGCAGGCCTTAGAAGGTTCAAGGATCTGGTTCAGGGCGGGAGGGAGCTGAGTTAGCTCCCTGACCACCCTGAACAACTCTGCCGGACGCGACTCCGCGGACGCAATACGAGCACCATAGAACGAGTTCTTTGTTGCTCGTATTGCCTCTCCGTAGTCCTTTAACAGTCGGTCTAGGAGAGTCTTGTCGTTTGAGCAAAGGTGTTTCCGCCAACGGTACTCTAGTCGTCGCAGAACCCGCTTCCTCGCCCGGAGATCTTCCGTATACCAGGGCTTGCATTTGGAAGCGGGCCTGAGAGGACGCTTGGGAGCGATTCTGTGTATAGCCCCAGAGAGACCGGTATTCCAGATACCGGTGAGGGCATCAACAGAGTCGCCGTCATTTCCAACCATGAGCCCCTCTAAGGCTTCTTGGAACCTCTCAGGTTCCATCAGCCTTCGAGGGTGGACCATCCTAATCGGTCCACCACCCCCGGGGGGGGATCTGGGTAGAGGCCTTGATTTTCACCTCTACCAGGAAATGATCCGTCCATGACAGGGGGGAAATATTGGCTATTTCCACCCACGGATTTTCCGCCTCCGAACAGAAGACCAAATCGAGAGTATTACCCACACAATGCGTAGGACCCTGTATCAGCTGGGACAGGCCCATGGCCATCATGGTCTCCATGAATTCCCGAGCCGCACCAGATGGAACAGAGCTGGCCGTGAGGGAGATGTTGAAGTCACCCAGGACAAGAAGCCTGGGCGTCTCCAACATCAGCTCAGCGACCAGCTGTGTCAGCTCGTTAAGGGAGTCCGCTAATGCACGGGGTGGCCGATACACTAACAGAATCCCCAGACTGTCCCTAGCCTTTAGGGTCAGGTAGATACACTTGATATAGGTGGTCTGTCGGATGTGGTTCCTGGTGAGGGACACGGTGTTCCTATATACCAAGGCCACACCCCCCCCGCCCACCTAACCTGCGCTGGTCCTTCACCGAGTACCCGGCAGGAAGGGCCTGAGCCCACACAGCATCCCCTTCAGGCCCCAGCCAGGTCTCAGTAATGCAAGCCAGGTCACACTTAGAGTCCTCCAGGAGGTCCTGGAGGATGTGGGCCTTGTTATTAACGGACCTGGCATTGCACAGGAGCAGCGACAGGGTTTGTGGCACGGTTGGAGAGACCCTCAGGTCCTTCAGGTTGGGAGGGGGACAGGAAGGCGTGATAGATATGATGCATCTATCCCGCCTTCCCCTGGAACGGAAGTCCCTTCTCCCACCACCATACCTCCCCCTGCCCCACACAACCTCAATTGGGGCTCCGCCCACCAAGGTGTTGTCCCCGGCCCAGGCATCCCCCGCATCCCTATCCTCCCCCCACCCTCCTATGGCTGTTAATGGAGCAGAGGTTAGCCACTGCAGGCATCCTCTGCTCCCAAGGCTATTCTAAGCCTCCTGCGCCCACTGAGACTGCGCAACTGCGCAGGTGCGCAGCGACGAAGCTCCCCAAGTCCGTGGGCGGCACTCCCGGGGCGGTGCGCAGATGCGCACCTCCGATACCCCGGGAGGAGGCCGCCCGGCAAGAGGCACAGTCCAGCAGCGGCGTCGGCGTTGGTGGTCCCTGGCGAGGAGGCAGAGGGGGGCGTGAGCGGGAGGGACCGGTTTCCCGGCTTTTGTACCCGCTGCTCACACCAGCGGGCTCCTCCCAACTTCCCCCCAGGTGTCTTAAAGGGCCCCTCTCGCACCTGGCCGCCAAACGCCAAAGCCAGGCCGAGCCCAGAGTCTCCAAAAGGGGTCCCCGCCGCAGAGTTCCCCAAGTCCGTGGGCGGCTCTCCCGGGGCGGTGCGCAGATGTGCACCTCCGATACCCCGGGAGGAGGCCGCCCGGCAAGAGGCACAGTCCAGCAGCGGCGTCGGCGTTGGTGGTCCCTGGCGAGGAATGTAGAGGAATGAAGGTGGGGAAGAAGATTTCTTTTCTCTTGAAAAAATAGCAGCAGCATACAACCTGAACCATATGGAAAAGGTCAAGTCAAGGGAAATACTATCTTGGGTCTTAGAAGGGTCCTGCATGCTTGATCAGTAAGCTACACACACCAACATTTTCATAATTTACAAGGTTTGAGAGGTGAGGTTTCAGGCAGAGTGGTACTGCAAAGCTTACATGGCACCAGCAAACCAAGGCATTCAGTTTGTTGGAACTGGAAAAGAAGTAGAGTGATGGTTGCGCAGGAGAAATAAGTCACT
The DNA here is from genome assembly GCF_019175285.1 of Sceloporus undulatus. Taxonomy (NCBI): domain Eukaryota; kingdom Metazoa; phylum Chordata; class Lepidosauria; order Squamata; family Phrynosomatidae; genus Sceloporus; species Sceloporus undulatus. Next base: position 200,749,964 of record NC_056525.1, on the reverse strand, counting down.
TCATTCTAACTGGTTGGGCAACCACAGTGCCTGGCAAGGTTACAGGGGCTATGAAATCTGACTAGATATAAAATGTTTTTAAATCCAAAGAGTTAAGCATGTCCTGTAGCATTTTTTAATTTTCATGATGACTTTTGATGCAGTCACTCTTCTGGAGAAAAATATGTGATAGTCATTCAAGACACTGAATCTTTTAATATCTTTGTAAGGAGGCACAGGTAGTAGCAGACACAAAGAAGGCTAATATTTTCTTTAAACTGGCAAAAGTATGTTTCTATGGCAACATATTAACAACATACAATTATATCATATAATTCCAGACAAAACAACTTGGCAGCCTGTAGAATCTCTCTCTGTATACACAGGCATTTGGACTCACACCCTGTAACAGTTTACAAAGTGATAAAATCAGGTAGGCTATAATTCTGCAGAAGGTATTGCCAAAAGTTGTTGCTATCTGCAAAGGAGTCCAAGACAATTATTTTGAATGTGATATTATTGCCGTGATCATATCCACGGTAGTTGAGGGAAATGTAATAAGTAAGGTATCTTTAACTAATTCTTTTCTGTGTGGATCCATGCAGTTACAGGCATGTATGCACACATACATACAACATATATACAGAGTCAAGCTTTGGATATTGTAAATAATAATAATAATAATAATAATAATAATAATGAAATATTTATTTGTAGATTTTATATTGCTTGCTAATTCATAAGCAACATGAAGTCTGCTTCTCATTTCAAGCACACGTGTGTGACCTGAATACTTTTGAGAGTTGAAATGGACTTGCTCTTGATTCCTGTTTCTAGCTAAGCTTTCTACCCTTCTTGATGGTAAAATACATTATTTCTATTCACTAGAGAAATGAAAAGTATGGCTCTTACATAGACATTAACCCATCATTATCATCATCAATAGTCATCATGTTTAAAATATGATATGTTTATACTGCCTAAATCCAAGAAATGTTAAACTGGTGTATATTAACAATACACAAAAATTATGTCTCGTAGTGTTTCTATTTCACGACTAACCTAAATTTTTCAATCTAACGATGTAGGCTTGAAACCCAACTTTATTACTTTGTACCAGGCCCAAAATAGTATTTGTCCTGAGTAGCAGATATTGCTTTAATTGTGGTTGCTATGGGAAGGAATTTTAAACCAGATCACACTATACATCTATAGCCCTCTGATTCCACTTTAACTGACAGGGCAAAATCCAACAGAATCCTGGGATTTGTAATTTGGTGAAGCACTGAAGCCGTCTGATTGAGAATTCTGAAAACCCCTTTCTAAACTACAAATCCTGTTTTTGTAGACTGTTGTAATGACAATCAAAGTGAAATATAGTGGAATGTAGTATGAAAAGGCCTCATGGCTGGGAAATGTTTTTCTCCCCAAGATGTTCTTGAACTGCAACTCGTAGCAGCCCTTGCAAGTATAGTCAAATTTCTGGAAGCTGCAATTCAATAACATCTGGATGTCCTCATGTTTCTTACTCCTGCTAAAGTGTCAGTATGAAAAGGAAAAAATTTGCCTTTTGTCTGCATAGGAACCAGGCACATTGTAAAATTCAATCTGGATTGATCAAAGGATTGGCAAATTTGATTGGTCTTTAGAAGAGCCATAGGTAGTCACTGAATTGTCACTAAAAAAATCACCTGCAGGCAACCAGAAAATCAGAAGGCAAGAACGTGAAGTTCAGTCGGTGTATGACATTTGATGATCAATTGGGGGGGGGGGGGAATCCCTGAAGACAAGGGGTTGCAAAGCTGTTCTTGAGATATATGAATCTTGAGGTATATGTGTGCATATATGCCTGTAAGGGAAAGCCTGAGGCAGAGAGAGAGTTGATTATTCCTGATCAGTGAAGATTGGAGTGAAGATTAGCGAAGGTGTACTCCCAAACACAGTAAAAGGTGTTCTTCCGATTTCTAATCTAATTAGAGCAACACTCTATTGCTTATTAATTTCCTAGAATAGCACTGAGATTTTGAGTGTCCTTTACTCCAGTTAGAGCACTCTTAAGTTAAGTAGAACAGAACCTCGTGACTTTCTTTTGTACTCATGAAAACTAGTATTCCAGCACCACTAATCTTTATATGAGTCTTGTGACATCCAAAGCTATAACTGCCTTTCAGTAACTAAATACAGTGAGTCCTCTTCCTTCAGTTTTTCTTGTGTAGTCTTTGCTAGTTCTTTAGATATACAATGACTATGTTTTGCCCAACTCCAGCAATTTTCCCCAACGGGATCTTTGGATCTGAATTAAGACTGGAATTTAGCTGGTATAGGGATGGCAAAACTCCTGGGCCACTAGCCAACAGGGCTGACACATGCCCTGCCTGCTGCCAATCCTTAAAAGAAGCAGATTGAAGAGTATAGCCAAGTATCCTCTTTTGACGTGGTACCATGAGAAGGTGATGAAGAAAAAAACCTGGCTATTATGTTGAAAACCTGATGGAACAAAGACACAATGAAACAGTGGTCAGGGAAAATAATCTGTGTTCCATCGCCACCACTACCCTGCCTTTTCTTCTCTCAGCAATGTGTGAGTGGAAGCAGCTAAAAGAGCTGTTTACTCCTTTCCTTCTTCCACAGCACTGAGTGTGTGTACACTCATTCACACTGAGGACTAGCACTGAGGGGGAAAGTCTTTTGATGGGAAGACATTGGAGGAGAGGATCAATTTTTCCTTCTTGCTCCTGATCTGTCAGCCCCTAAGCCCTGCTCCTGCCTGAAATGTTGACTTTGGGTGCTCCTTTTTCCTTCCTTCTTGCACTACCTTTCCAGTGACTGCCACTCAGTAAAGATTTACCCTTTAGAAAGATGGTGCACAGTGAACTGTTTCGGTTTCTAGAGAAAAATGAGAGAGGAACAGGAGAAGGATCTGAAAAGCTGTTAAAGGAAGGAAATAGCGAGTGACTCAGCATTAAATTCTTCCTTTCTTATGTTCTGTCTGAAAATTTGAAGGATGGGGGTCCTTAGTGTTTAGTGTTAGGAGGCTCACAAGAAAGAAGACACTGAAAAATGCAATGTACTAAATTAAGCATTCTTGAAGAGGTGTGAAGCAAGCATGTGCATGCATGCAAACACAACATATAAACTGTTAGAACACTTCTGTTACATAGAAAGAATTCAAATTTGCAATGGACTAAGTTGGCTCATTATTTCACCCCATTCCCTAACTACAGTCTCCTTGGTCACTTTTTTCATCCTGGAAATGTTGGAAGTGTCCCATGGGGGTGGGCTAGGGCTGGGGCAGTGATGGTGGTGATGAAAGCAATGAAGGTGTTGGTGAAGTGCAGAAGAAAAGGAAGAAGAAAATTAATTCCTGATCTAAGAGATCCCAAATTTATTACAGACAAACATAATGTAAACAGCTTTGTTTTCACAGAGAATGACAATATGTCTGAATCTTTTAAAATGCAAATTAATGGCTTTGAAAGATATTATGTCCCCATATTTCATGAGATAATAATACTGTTGCAAGTGTATCATGTTTTAATATTGAAAGATAATGATATGGACTGTTTCTGATGAGAAAAAAATAACAGGGAGATAACAGAATATCATATCTGAGAAATAACAGTGGACACCTATGTTTTCTGAAAACTTTAGGATTTATTACTTAATAGGTGGCTTACCAATTGATGGACTACACACAAATCTAGATGTTTGGTTAGCTGTGGTTCTCTTCTCTTTCACATTAAAGAACAATCAAATTATTTCATACCACTTACTCCCCTGAAAATAAACTACTTTAATAGTGAAGTCAAACATGGAATTTTTTTTTAAAGGTGTCTTTGATGCTTGTTTGATTGGCCAAGTTTCTGGCCACACAATTACAAACCCATATAGGGCAGACCCCCCCCCCCACTACATCAAGGATTCAGCTCACTTCATAGGAAAAATAAATAAGCTTGAACTAAAACCTGGAGAAATATTAATCAGCTTTGATGTGGTCTTCCTGTTCACCAAAGTCCCCATAATGGACACCACGATACTCATCCGACAGATTTTTCCGAAGACATCACAGCCCTGTTCAAACATTGCCTCACCACAAGCTATTTCCAGTTTGACAATGGATTCTACGAACAGAGAGATGGGGTAGCAATGGGAAGCCCTCTAAGCCCTGTGATAGCAAACTTTTACATGGAACACTTTGAAAAGCAAGCCGTGGAAACAGTACCGAAAAAGCCCACAACCTGGTTCCAATACGTGGATGACACTTTCACCATTTGGAGCCATGGAGAAGAAGATCTGGCTGTGTTTCTGAACCATATGAACAACATCCATCCCAACATCCAATTCACTATGGAAAAAGAAAAGGAAGGAACACTGCCATTCTTGGATGTCCTAGTCATCCGCAAGCCGAACCAACATTTGGGTCACACAGTATACAGAAAATCCATACATACAGACAGATACCTGCACAAGAACTCCAACCATCACCGAGGACAAAAAAGAAGCACAATCAAAGCACTGATAGACTGGGCAAAACGCATCTGCAAACCTCACTTGTTGGAAGATGAACTGAAGCACCTGGACTGGGCTCTATAGGCTAATGGTTATTCCAGCTCAGACACCAGAAGGGCTGCCAGGCCCAGGAAAACCCAGAGGAGTGAAGACAAGCAACCACCCAAAGGGAAGGTATTTTTTTACCATACATCACAGGAGTCACAGACAGAATAGGCAAAGTGGTGAGGAAGTACAACCTGCAAATGGTTTAATGATGATGATGATGATGATGATAATAATAAAATTTATTTATATCCCACCTCTCTACAAAATGCAATAGAGGCGGCCTACAAGATTAAAAATACAGACCAAACCCTCAACCCACCCACCCTTAAAATACAATTAAACTGTGTAGAATTTAAACATAAAACATATTTAAAAACAATACAATAGCTGTGGTGAAGTCAGAGGTCAGCAATTAGATTTTCCTTCTGTTAGCCGGAGAACTATTCAGGAAAGGCCTGCTGGAAGAGATCTGTCTTTATAGCTTTTTAAAAGCTATTTAGAGTGGTAATGTGACGGATCTCGTCCGGCAGGCCATTCCACAGTCTGGGAGCAACAGAAGAAGAAAATCCAGCAAATGCTTCGCTCTGCCAAGGACCAGAGAGACCCTCTCACAGCCGCAGGAGTTTACCGCATACTATGCAGTTGCGGACAAGTCTACATAGGGACCACCAAACACAGTGTGCAAACAAAAATCAAGGAACACGAGAAACACTGCAGACTGGGCCAGCCAGAAAAATCAGCAGTAGCAGAACATGCCACAAACCATCCTGGGCATAAAATACTGTTTGAAAACACTGAAATTTTGGACCATGCCAACCACTACCATGTCAGGATGCACAGGGAAGCCATTGAAATCCACAAACACCTGGACAATTTCAACAGAAAAGAGGAAAAGTAAACAAGGTTTGGCTACCCGTCCTGAAAGACAGTCTTTAAAGTAACCAAGGTTTGACTACCAGTTCTGAAAGATAGTAATGCAAATGGCAAATGAGAAATCTCCCAGCAGACAATGAGCACTATCAAGCAGACATTAATCCTCTTTTGCAGACCCTCCCACTCTGAGGCCTGCCATTAGCAACAAAACAATATACATGCAAATCACTCCTGCCTTTCCAAGTCACACAATACATATACCCAAGCCCTTTCCAGGCAAACATTCTCTGAAGATGCCAGCCACAGATGCTGGCGAAATTTCAGGAAGAAACTCTTCTAGAACATGGCCACATAGCCCAAAAAACCCACAAAAAACTATGGATGCCAGCCATGAAAGCCTTCGGCTTCACTTCATTTCTAAGTCTGGCTTGGGAGTGCTTTTTCAGCACCTCGACATATCACAGGTTACCACTTCCATCTGCCTGTGACTACATGGAAACCAGTGTTGATGTCTACATCATCATCATCATCATCGTTGTTGTTGTTAGCTGCCCTCAAGTCAATCTCGACCCATGGTGACCCTGTATATGAGACATCCCCAAGCTCCCTATCCTCCACTGCTCTGGTTAGGTTTGGTAGACTCAGGCCCATGACCTATCTAATTGAGTCTAGCCTTTCTTTCTATTGCCTTCTACCTTTCCCAGCATTATTGTCTTTTCTAATGAGTTGTGCCTTCTCATGATGTGAGTCTTAATTTAATCATCTTGCCTTCCAGGGAGGGTTCAGACTTCATCTGCTCAAAGGCCCATTTGTCTTTTGGGATGTCCATGGTACATCATTATGGGGACATTCCAAATGAAACGAGCAGCAAATCCCACTACTAGTTTAACCTCTTTTGTATGAGGAAGGAGACATTATTCCTTGAAGAATTACCCATCCCAATTGGAATTTGTATGTTGATACAATGGATGAATAACGTGAGTGGGCATGGGCAAGCACCCAAACTACTAGACTAAGAAGACACTACTACATATTTCATTGTGTCTAAAATCCTCTCGTGTAGGGCAGGAATGATTCCTGAACTTTTCAAATACTGTATTAATGCAGAAACATGCAGCAAGAGTTACTTAAAACAACACTCAGCTGCATAAGACACTTTTCACAACCTCCCAGTGTAACCGCTTACTTATTTTTATAGCAGCATTGGTGAACCAGAATCCAGAGTTCTTTCTCATAGTAGTTTTATATAACCATATTGCTGAATTATTTGTGAAATGAACTGTAGAGCTATTCTGACACTCCACAGGGAAGTAAGGAAAGTGCAGATTTTGTTAAGAATCTCACTTAGCAGATGTGAAATGCAAAATTCAGTCTCAGAAAATATTTACCAGCACTGGCACTACTTAAGAGTTTGAATACAACATAATTCACCCAGGGGCAAAGATGTTTTTATTTAGAAAGACTTTTGTCTATTAGCTGGGCTTTGTGGAAGGACTTTTTAAATGGTGGGGGTGGGGGTGAGGAAGGGTACTGTTTCCATCATATAAAGGTCTGAAATTAACCATCAAGGAATAGTCTCCAACATGCATTCCAGGTGCATAAATTATTGTCCTGAGTTACAAGGTTATATACAAAAAGATTGGGGAAGGGTTTGTAAGTAGTGGGTTCAGAAGGAAATTAGATTTGTAAAAGCATATTATTTTCATAGTTCATGCAAACAGATAAAATTATTTCAGCAATTTTTAAAAAATGGATGTCATTTTCACTTTATTTTTAGACTTTTTTATTTTAGACTATATAAAGTGCCCTGAAAGCATATTGAAGAAAGCAGTATAAGCAATTAAAAAAAAGCAATAAATCCCGTTCTCATAGTTGTGTGTCTTCAAATCATTTCTGACTTATGGTGACCCTAAGACGAACCTATCCACAGGGTTTTCTTGACAAGACTTGTTCAGAGGGGTGGGGGTTGCATTTGCCTTTCTCTGAGGCTGAGAGGGTGTGACTTGCCCAAGGTTACTCAGTGGGCTTGTATGGCTGAGTGGGAATTTGAACCCTTGTCTACAGAGTTGGGTCAAATGCTCAAGCCACTATACAACATTCAGTTATAAGTTAAAGGAACTTGTTGCAAGTGTCTAAAATTTGTCTAAGCATCTAAAAGATTTATACCCACTCATTGGCAAAACTCAGTTGATCTATTGATAATTCAACTGAGATTGCACTTTCTTCATGAAATATATAGAGGGATCTTGTAGCACCTTTCAGACTAAGGGGGGGGATACAGACAGAGAGCTCCATGTCGCTCATCTTTGCCCCTTGTCAGTGCAGCACACGGCACGGCACCAATGTGCTCCTTAAAAAGAAGCCGCCTAGAGCGGCTTCTTTTTAGAGGCGTCATAAGCAGTGCGACACAGTACCACGACGCCTCTTCCGGCTAGAGTCATTTCGGTGTGCGGACGCCCGTGCATCGCAATGCTGCGCCCCGTGTGGACAGGGCCATGGCAAGATGGTGCAGGGGTGCTGATTGAAGGGCTGGGTGCATATGGACACCCAGCTCTATGGAGTCCTAATTTTGGCCACAGGCCGGCGCAAAGCGCCGATCTGTACCATACCTTAGGCTGCATCCACACTGCAGAAATAATCCAGTCTGACACAGTTTCAACTTTCATGGCTCAATGCTGTGCCATTCTGGAAATTGTAGTTTGTTGTGACACCAGACAGCTTTGCGAGAAGGTTAAATGTCTCACAAAAACAACATCAACAGAACTTCATAGCATTGAGTCATGGCAGTTAAAGTGCTGTCAAACTGGATTATTTCTGAAGTGCAGATGCAGCCTAACCAAACAAAGAAGTTGGCAGCATGAGCTTTCCTAGACTTCAGTCTACTTCCTCAGGTGCATTTGGGAGGTAGATGAATCTGAAGAAGTAGATTTAAGTCTACAAAAGTTCATGCTGCCAACTTCTTTCTTTATTTAGTCTCAAAGATGCTACAAGATCTCTCTGCATGCTGATTCTGCAGACTAACATGGCTATTAATCATAACAATAAATATTTTTTTTATATTTTCCCACCTCTCCCTGTGGATTGAGGTGGGGCTACAGCCCGATAAAAACATATATAATTACAATCAATAAAATGCAATAAATCCAATACAATATATCACTTCAACAATAATAATGTCAGATAAAGCTAACTTATCATAGTACGAGAATTTTGTAACAGTAGGATTGCACAGAATCATCGTTAAGAATTAATGGATGAATATCCTAAACAGGGTCGGATAGACAGACCCGCCGGAAGAGCTCCGTTTTTCTTCATGAACTTCACATTTAAATGACTAAGGCCCTGTACAGATCGGCACTTTGCGCTGGCCTGGGGCGGTAGTCAGGGTGTTGCATCCAGATGACGCACACTCTTGATGAGGCTACCAGGGCGCCATGATGCTATGCGCCCTCCAGATAGCACACAGTCATGACGCTCCTCTGGCGTTGCATCCAAATGACACAGAGCCGAAGGGGCGCCATGCAGCCATAGCTGTGGCACCCTTTGGAAGGTGCAAAAAGGACCTGCTTTTTGCGGCTCCTTTTTGTGCCCTCCAGAAGAATGATTGGGGATGCAGCATGAGGTTGCCACGGCCCCAATCCGGCTGATGAGGGGGGCTGCATGCAGCCCCTTAGGGGCAGTTTGTACAGACCTTATGTCATTTACAGAGGAAGAGATTTTCTTATAAGTTATGCTCAGTGCCAAAGTGATTCTCACAACTTGACCATAATTTCTCAGGAAAGATGCTCATTGCCAAATTTCAGAAGAAGCTTGCATCTGCTGAAACAAGTAACTGGGTGAAAGGGAACAGGACAGCAGCCTTTTGCATACATATCTGCATAAATGCAGAAGGCACAGAACGCTCAATTTAGCTGCAGAGAAAGAGACGTGAGGCTGAAAGACTAATGGAAAATGTGGGTGCATAGAGGTCAATTTATAGTCAAACAAAATATTATTATCTATTCCGGCCTGACGCAGATGTGAAGGGCTTGCTCTTTAACTTGTTATTTCTAGGATAGGAGCCAATTTCAAGTGTTCTAGCTCTTCTCTTAAACCAAATGGACTTTAAAAAATTACAAAATCTATTATAGTCAAGTTTCAATTTTGCTGACAATCTTTAAAATTTAGAAAGTTGTTTAAATAAACCAGCATTTTTAAAGAGGCCAAAATATGGACAAAGAGCCTTTTTTAAAAGAAAATTAGCTGGGATGTTGCAGAATGTTGCCTGTTTTCTCGAACCATTTCCTGTATTGCTATGTATATGTATTAGCCTACTAGCCCCACCTCCTTTCCCTTCTCCTTTTATGTCATGTCTCTTTAGATTGTAAGCCTGAGGGCAGGGAACTGTCTAATTAAAAATTGTATGTACAGCGCTGGGTAAATTTACAGCGCTTTATAAATAAAGGTTAATAATAATAATAAATGGAGGGGCTGTACTTTTTATCTTTTTCTGGTATATTTTATTTTTTCAGAACTGTTCTGAAGTATGTGATTTTTATAAGATAATTTATTTAATTGTTTTTAAATTGCTCATTGAACATGTGTTTAATGTCTGCTTTCCCTTGCTTTGATAACAGCTCAACTGCTGAACAGAATCCAGGTGGGGGAGGACTGAGAGAATTCTGCTTTGTGAAAAACCTCTAGTTCCTGTCACAGAATATCTCCAGTCTGTACAAAGAAAATCTTCATTTTTTTCTTTGAATGAATTATGTACTCTCTACCCACTTTTCAGATACAAAGAATGGAAAATGAGGGTTGTTCGGGTACGTTAGGCCAGGTAAGAAACACAGACATTCCACTTTATAGACACAAAGTATATGTACACTGTTGAAATAATGAAGTTTGACACCACTTTAACGGCCATGGCTCCATCCTACAGAATCCTGGGATTTGTAGAGGCACCATTACTCTTTGGTGGAGAAGCCTAAAGACTTTATGAAACTACAAATCCCAGGATCCCATAAGATGGTGCTACACCACTTAAAGTTGTATCAAGCTGCATTTCCCCCCCTACAGTACAGATGTATCCATAGAATGTCAAGAAACTCCTTCAAATCAACAACCAAACCTTCACTATAAATGCTAGAAAGAGTTTACGCATACTTTTTTGTATGATAGTATAAAAGGAATGTGTATCCAGATTTGAATGGAAATTCTATGTCCAGAATAGCCAAGGATAAACTGCAGTGTGTGTGTGTGTGTGCCTTCACATCACCTGGCAACTTATGGCAACCTCAAAAATTTTGTAGGGTTTCCTTGGGCAAAGAATGCTCAGAGGTCAGAGAAAGGGGATTTTCCAGCAGACAATGGATCACTAATTCAATAGACACCCTGAGGCCTTGCCATTCAACAATAGACCAACACACAGATTAACACATAAATCACTTCCTCTCAACCAAGGGTCACACAGTATATATACCCCACTCACTTTCATGCCAGCACTCTCTGAAGATGCCAGCCACAGATGCTGGAGAAATATCAGGAATAAATTCTTCCAGAACATAGCCACATAGCCCCCAAAACCACAAAAACAATGCTTAGAGGTGTTTTTATCAGTTCCTTCCTCTGGTATTAGCTGTTGACCATGCTTAGCTTCCAAGATTAGAAGGGATCTGGTGCCTTTAGGCTCATATGAGGAGGGTACTGAGAGCAACAAATTCATCACTTCTGCCTCTTTTCAAGGAGGGTTCCTCCTACTACTTTCCATGCCATACCATCCTCTCCCAAATCTCTGGCACAAAAGTGGAGGAAAACACAGTTGTCCATCATGTTTCCTGGAGAAAGAAAAGAACCAGCTCCAGTGTGCCTAGCTGTCTCACCCAGCCCAGCTGTGCAAGATCAAGAAGGTGCCAAGGCTGCAGTGTGCTGGTGGAAGGCAGGCAAGGGACTGCTGAGAGATGGATCCTAAAGGGTCCTATGCGTCACAGACACCACCAATGACTGCTTTGCCCTTTCCCAGTGGTATTTGGTTTCACTCAGAGAAGGCTAAGTTTCTCAAGTGGCAAGAAACCCTGCTGAGAAGAATCCTGGACTGATGAGAATCTTCACAGTTTGGGACTTATTTTACAACAAAAACATAAATACATAAACAGCACATGATTGTTTTGTTCAAAAAACAGCACTTTCAGCACGGGAAACTATATTTCCTGCACAGAAAGTAATATTTCAGTGCAGAAAAGAAAAAATTCTTTCCTCTGCAGAGAAGGATGTAGCTGGGTGAATCTGTGGACAAAATATGCAAGTGATTTATCACCACCACCATCACTATCATCCACATATCCCATCTTTTCAAGACTCAAGGCAACGTATAAGTTAAAATAACTGCAACATAATTAAAAACATATGAAGAGTCAACAATAAAATAGAATTAAACTATTAACTATATTAAAAAGGTTTAAAACATAGTTTACAAAGATGAAAAAAATAGTAAAAATTAAAACAACACAGAACCCTCTTACAGCTCCTTTCTTTAAAAGACATTAGTTCTGAAAAGCTTGTTTATATATATATATATAAAGTATCTGCCTGCCAATGGAAGGACAGCAAGGAAGAGGTCATTCCAGCCTCGTAAGGTAGAATGTTCCAAGGGGAAGCCACCAGGGAGACCATATCTCATGTTCCTGCCAACTGTACCTGTGAAAGTGGTCAGAAAGAAAGAAGTTTCTCTTCTGACAATCTCAGGGTCTGGGCATGCCAGAGGAAACAGTAGTTTCTACTTAGAAAATAATGTTTTTATGCAGAAATATTACTTAATGCCAGAAAATGTTGTTAACTTTGCAGAAAATGCAGTTTTTAGTAATTAGGGGTAGCCTTTTTTGTTTAATGTAATGTCTGTAAAATTTGTTAATATCTATATGTTAAATGTGATGATGTCTTGTTATGTGTGATGATGTCTTGTTATTTTTGTTTATATTTTAATCAATAAAATTTATTAATTAAAAAAAAAAAGAAAAAAGAAAATGCAGTTTTCAAACATACCACGTGCAAATTTCATATAGATAAGACTTGAACTGTGAAAACTTTGAGCCCAAACAGACAGAGCAAAATAAAGTTGTTTGGGTCACTTTGGAGGTATGCTGCTTAAATGACACACACATCTTAAGTTATGCCAAAGCCACGCTGGACTGGAGCATGGCTTTGGCACAGCTTCTGGCCTCTTAAGATGTGTGTGTCATTTAAACAACATACCTCCAAAGTGACCTGAAGCAGCTTTATTTTGCTCTGTCTGTTCAGGCCCTTCATAACTTTTAAAGACTTTTGCAGTGGAGAAAAAATGTTAAAATTACTTGTTGCTTCCTTTGAGAAGAAAATTAGCAAATAATTATATTCCTAGATTAATCTTTCTGGAACATGTCAGCAGAACCTGGTACAGCTGAAGTTTGGATGAAGCACTGCAAGAACAAACTACCTTGCACCTGAGTGAGTGCCATATCAGGCAATGTATGTGATGGGATCATGGCAGTTTGTTTCCTGTCTTGTGATGAAAGAGCCTCTGAATGTATTAATAATTTATATATACTGTACAAGTATACCTCCCTAAGGATACATCCACAGAGCAGACGTAATCTGGCTTGCCATCACTTTAACTGCCATGCCTCAATGCAATGGAATGCTGGGAATGGTAGTCTGTTGTGGCACCAGAATTTCATAGCATTGAATGGTGTCAAACCATATTATTTCTGCATTTTAGATGCAGCCTTTTTATCCTATAAAAGAAAATTTGGTACAAGTGGCAGAAGTAAAAGCGAAAGAGTAAGATTAGGTTTCTGCACCACAAATAAGAGCAATTTGATATATTTCATTACTTTTTTAAAATTCAAAGCTAACAATATGTATGTGTGAAATGAAACAACCAGTTCAGATAAGTCTTCCATAAGTAAACAAAACATATTAAACTTTCCAGAGACCACTCAAAAACTCCAAAAGTCATCTGGGAATATTTTTTTCTTTCATCACCTTCCACTTTTCTTATTATTTCCATTTTGCTGACCAGACTTATGCTTCTTTAGAATCTATGAATTGAGCCTTCTTTAACATGCTGGGATAGCTGGTGAGGCAGGCTTATCTACTATTATCTTTTCCCTCTGTTTTACTGTTCATGCATGGTCAGTAAGGGATTCTAGAGGCAGCTGCTCTTTATCTTACCTGTTGTATGAACATACAGCTATAGTAAAAGTATATGACTGTCACGGTGCTCATCTCCGTTACTAAGCCAAGGAGCCAGTGTTGTCCGAAAATGACTCCAGTGGTCATGTGGCCAGTATGACTGCACAGGACACTGTTACCTTACCACCAAAGTGGTACCTATTTATCTACTTGCATTTTGCAAGCTTCCGAACTGCTAGGTTGGCAGAAGTTGGGACTAGTGAAGAGAGCTCACTCTGACACACAGTGCTTGGGCCTCAAACTGCCAACCTGCCAATCTTGCACTTGTCAGTGTCTTGAACACTGAGCCACCACATCCCAGCTATAGTAGGACTGGTATAACCCATTCTTTCCGAACTCAAGCTCTATTGCACTTTTTTTACTGCCGCTACATGGTTGCAATCCAGCAGCAAAACTCTGGTTTTCTCCAATCTTTCTTTATTATCTTTCTCCAATGCTGATGCTTAAAAACAAACAAACAAGATTTCCAACTAAACAGAGGACAGAGAGGAAAAGGGGGCTGGGCAGGCTTAAAAGACTCTGAAAAAGCAAGTTTCTTTGTCAGAGACTTTGGGGCTGTACAAACAGTCTGTTCAGGGGTGGCTGTATGCTGCCTCTGAATGGGCTGGTTTGGGGATGCGGAAGCCATTCGCCACGCCCCAACCTGGTGCAAATAGGAGCCACGAAGTGCAGCTCCTATTTGCGCCCTAGAACAAGCACCATAAGGGCTGCAGCGTGGCCTTATGATGCCCGTTGTGCGCAGCACTGTGTAAGCGCTGCGCATAGCAGACATCATCATGTAAATGGGGGCATGCCAAGATGGCTCCTGTGGCACGCAGTAGGGTTTGGGAGCGTGTGAATGCTCCACCCTACCGCAGCCCTAGTTTGGGCTCAGGTAGGCACAAAGTGTCCTGGCCCTTTGTTAACTGAGATATGTCTATTCACACACATACACACACCCATCTCTGCAATGCCAGAAGAACCAGCAGCTCACCAGTTCAATCACAGATACATTTGGAAATCCAAAGGTCCAACGAATGTCCTTTGTACACTGTTGGTTAACAAGACAAAACAGCAGGTACTATAGTATAAATCATAATAAACTGCAATATACAAGGCTGGTGGGCTGTTTGGTTTTATGTATGACAAACTGTGCAGGCCAAAACACGAATATTCCACTTTTGCTCCAGGGAGGTTAGGCGGTTATCTCAATTAAGGCTGCAAAAGCTGAGCTTCATAGCTAACAAATATCCAAGCATACACAGAACAATTATTTTCTTATTTGCAAATACCACAGGCAGAAGGGTGGAAGTAGTTCAAGGCACCACATGGGTAGATAAACAAGGTTTCCTAGAGTTATTTCCATGTGGGAGCTGAAAGAAACCATATGGTTTATCCCACATGGAAACAGTTTTTTTAGCTGCAGAAAACTGGAGGAGAAGTCAAAATATTTTAAAAGATCTATTTTAATCTCCTGTATTTTACAAAATCTGAAAATCACAGTTGTTACTGACATTCACTAAAAATGATGATGTTATTCAGGCTTCAGAAATTAAGTTCTGGGCATAGGGCACCTCTTTCTCTAGTTGTAAAAACTGCACATAAGGATTCTGTATTCATCTTCCATTGCTATGTGAACTGCAATCATTTCTAGAGCAGTGATTCCCAAACTTTGGTCTTCCAGATGTATTGGACTTCAGCTCCTAAAATTCTTAACTGTTGGGCAAGGTGGCTGGGGATTCTGGGAGATGAAGTCAAAAACACCTGGAAGACCAAATTTTCAGAATCACTATCTAGAGTAAGGGTGTGCAACTCTGAAAGGCAAGGGGGCCACATTAACATCACATGCCCGCTTGGAGGACTCTTGCTCCTGTGAAAAAAAATATCAAAGGTTTTCAAATCAAAAACCAAAATGCCTGCTAGGGAATACAGAGGCATTTCCATCATGTTTTTTTTACTCTTCCTGCCCCCCTAGAAGGCATTATAAGGCTATATATATATATATATATAGAGAGAGAGAGAGAGAGAGCAAGCAAAAAATTGTTTTGACCCAGGTGTGTGTATCAAGGAGCCCCCCAACATGGCGGAAATCCCTCTATATATCATGAAGGGCATTTAGAGGGTGTTTTTTTAAAGGACCCTAGGGCCCACAAAAATGACCCTTGGGAATGGCATGGGGCTATTCAACAGTGCAACACACTCCCTTGGAGTGTAGGGGAGTCTCTTTCCTTGGAGGTCTTTAAACAGAGGCTGCATGGTCATCTGTCGGGGTTGCTTTGACTAAGAGTTCCTACATAAATAAATAAATAAAATAAAATAAAATAAAATTTTTATTTTTATACCGCCCTTCCATAGATCAGGGCGGTTGACAGCAAAACATCAAACAACATATACATCAGGGTTAAAAACAATTACACACAAACAGAATAAAACCCCCGTTAGCCAGTCCTCTTTGTCACAGAAGAGGAAGGGAGGCCCACTGGACTTTGATCGGGGAATGCAAGCTGAAATAGAAAGGTTTTTAGGTCCTTTCTAAATTGGGCCAGGGAGGTTGGACTGGATGGCCCTTGTGGTCTCTTTCAAACCTATTATTCTATGATTTTTAAATAATTCTTTCCATTGAATTGCATTGTTTTGTTTTTTTTTCTTTCATGCTGCCTTAGGTTCTACCCTTGAAGGAAGTTTTAAGATAAGTTTCAATAAAAGTAGTGTTAAAGAAAGTAAATTACCATAGAGGCTGTACAGACAGCTCAGAAGGGGCAGCATGCAGCTGCTCTTGTTTCAGCCAGATCAGGACCACGGCAACCACATGCCATGGCCCCTGGCCTTTGCAGGGCGCAAAAAGTGGCTCCATTTTGTGGCCAGCAAAGGATGCGATAGCCATGTTGTTGCATGGAGTGCCATGATGCCATGTGCTGTGTGGTGCGCGGTGTCATGCTGCCCTGGGACAGAGCTGGGGCATGTGTCGTGGAGATGCTACATCTCGACTCCACACCAAAGCTGGCTCAAACTGCTGGTCTGAACAGCCCCTTAGTTACCAAGAAGGTACAACACACAAAATGCTATCTTAAACAGGAAAGCTATGACTACACATTGAGTCTTTCTTATCCAGAATTCCAAAATCAAAAATATTCCAAAAAACAAGTCCTTTTTTACGGCTGGCTGAGATAGTGACACATTTTCTTGTGTAAAGTAACCTATAGGCTATGTGTATAAAACATTTATGAAACATAAATGAATTTTGTGTTTAGACGGGTCCCATTTCCAAGATGTCTCATTATGTATGTACTGTATATGCAAAGATAGATATTCCAAAAATAACCACAAAATCTGAAATACTGAGCATTTCTGGTCCCAAGCAACAGGTAACCAAAGGCAGCAACCTGAAGGAGAAAGACTTGTCACATATAAACAAAGACAAAAGACTGCTTATACCGAGTCAGTGGTGATCTGGATCAAAACTATTTAGTCAATAGGAAGCAGTTTTCAAACATCCTGACCAAAGATCTATCCATGAACTCATTAAGTAGAGATTGAACATGGGACACGTGCAAAGGGCTTGCTCTAGCACTAAGTTAAGCTCCTTTTTACACATGCCCTTAACAGCACAGATTGAATAACACATTGTTGAAGTGCTAACAGTCCCCAGTGACAAATGTCACCAGAAAAACTTTCTTCTACGTTCAGTGTTCTTACGTTATCTTTCAGACTTTAATAAATTATGAACCTACATCAGCATTCTTCTTGCAGAAAACAATCTTCACGTACAGTTAATCCAATTCACTAGGAAGAGAAAGGGAGTCATATCTGAAAGACAAAAAGGAGAAACTATTTCAACGAATGAAATCTTGACCCAGGAGTCAAGTCTTCAAAAAGTATAAATATTCAATTATAACTCTTAATTTTTAAAAACATAGGATATCCAGATGAAAATTTCACCTAATATCCTCCCCCAGCAAGTCCTTGAAGTCCTGTGATACTCCTTCTCTCATTGCTAAAGGACTATAAAGAACAACAAATCAATATTAAGCAGAAATCTCTTCTTTTTAGATCTGGCAGGCTTTAAGAAGTAATTTTTTCTTTATGAATAGTAACCAGAAAATGATATACATTCATCCAAATTTCTCTGAAGACCTAACCTGATTTTGGTTATCTTCTAATGCAGGCTACAACACACCCCCCCACCTCCACCCTACCACAAAAGAGCCAGAAAAGATGAATGGAGACAATCAAGTAACAGAAAGGTGGAACTGAATTCAAACAACGATCATGTTTATGACAGTTATCTCTGAAGACATCCAAATATTTAATTGAGATCAATTATTTGAAAGGATCCTGTAAGGGTTACAGATTTTTCAGTGTGGGAATATACAAATGTGAAAATCTTGGATTTTATATTATGTTTTCTCTCTCTCCCTTCCTCTCTCTCTCCTCTGTGTCTGAAATGCCTCTCTAAAGACTCCTCACAATCCTTTCCCTCACTCCACTATACATGGAATTGCTGTGTCAAGGTGGGCCCACACACAGCACAAAACACTTTGCTTTTTTACAAACTTTATTTCTTTTGCTGCCCTTTCCTTGATTCTCTTCAGCCCATCGCCCACTCCTATGAGACAGACCTGAGATTAAAGTGAACACTGCCACAAATATGGTTCTCTCTCTGTGAGTGTTCGCTTTTTTGGGAATACTGATCAAGTTTGAGTTAGGATGTTCTCTACAAAGCCTGCCAAGCTTCAGTGTACACATACTGCAGAACAGTGGTGCACAGATATTTTGTGGCTCCAGGGCAGTAACACAGTATGGAGCTTTCTATATTTTGATCCTATATGCAGTTTAATGGAATACACAGCAAAATTCACTTTGCCATCAAAATAAATGACTATGGACAGGTTTATATGTATCATGTTTCACTCATGTTTACAAAGGAATTGTAGCTTCACAAAACAAAAACATATTCCTTATTCATAAGCAAATCTAAATCTGACAGTTCCTATTAACTTTAAGATCACATTAATACTCATGTTTAACAATGTACCATAATAATAATGTCTGTCTGTCTGTCTGTCTGTGAGGACAACTAGTTCAACCAGCCATATGACAGGGCTGCTTTTAACATTATTTCCTCATGTACATTTTTTTGAAAGTGAGAAGCACCAGCAGCAGTCAGATATGCATCTTCACAAGATGCCCAGATAAAGGGGCAGAAACATATAGCTGGCAAATTTCCTGAGCTCTACAATTGAGATCAGTTATTAAATTTAAACCCTCACAAAGTCTTTCATCATGTCAAATCTGAATCCTGCTGTCTTAATTCTCTTAGAAACTACTGTCTACATCCCCTTCCCAGATATCAACATACTGGATAAGGGTTATGTTGCCAGACAAAGTTTCCAGTACAGAAAGGTATCATATACATAATAATGTTTATACACTGCTTAATAAAAGATACACATAATGTATGCCATCATCTAGGTATCCAAAACTGATCATATGCATATCCATATTCCCATTTGGAATTAAAACTCTCTAGAGCTGTCACATGAGCAACTGCCAACATCTGCTAGCGACTGACAGTATAAAGTGTCATACCATAAAAAGATTGTAACATTTTCATTTTCCACCCACACAGATAATGACGAGAGATAGCAGGTCTTTTTTTGAAACAGAAAACATGGAAAATTAAATTGGCAATGCAGCCTATAGTTGGGCAAGCAGATAGCAAGCAAGCAAGAAGACTGTACGCATGCACCCACTCTCTCCATTCATCACTGTCTTTGACTTAACTGTTGCTATGCAGAAAGACTGTCCTATGGCTACAACGTTGAGCACACTTAGCCATGCTAGTCTATGGTGCACAGGATCATAGCTCATATCTGTACTGAGGTAAACAAAAAGGCAATAGAATGAACTTTTGCTACAATGCATAGAGTGAGTACCTTTTGGAAATACGCAGTGCTTATGAACATACAGGGTAGTTGGAAGTGTTCTTGTTATAATAGTTGCCAAGTGCTTTGATAGCTTACAATGGATCTTCCCATAAAGGAGGAGCAGACCAACCTGGGCCCTAAGGTCACTGGATTCCATATCCCATGCCAATAGGAGTTGGAGTCGAGACATACAGTTGGCCACGAGACATACAGTTGGCCACAGGTTATCCCTCCTGCTTCAAGCCAATGAATAAGCAAATAAGATGTGTCTGCTGTGTTTTTTTCTACCTTAAGTGCTCAATGCATATATTATCTCAGCAAAAGAATCTGTATTATATTAAAACGGGACGAGAGTTTGGAGGTGAAAAGCTTGCAAGAAACTATGACCTCCCAGCTGAAAGATGAAATTCAAATTTGGGATGTCAGTCTTAATTTCTACTCTTATTCATATATATATATATATATATATAATCAGTTTTAACCATGTTAAAAACTAATAACCCAGAAGGACAAATTTGGTAAAGAAGAAACTGGTGAAATAGTTCACCAATGTTTAAAGCTGAGAAGCAAATGACCAAAACTTATTTTTGAATGGATTAAAAATGACACAAGTGATTTAACTTTGGTATGCAGTGCTAAAACTTCAGTCAAAGTCTGGGGGGATTAGAAGTAGAGATAAAAAGTGAAACCAAAGTACTGTAGCTAAAATCCATAGCTCACACTATTACTCAGTCTCCTGTTTGTTATCCAGACGCATGGTGGCTAAACGCCAGCTGGAGGAGTGACCTAATGTATGCTTATGTGGCCATCAGCAGTCAAAACATACCAGGCAGAGAGCCTCAAGGAACCTCTCTTGCAGAAAGCATCAGGACAATGAAACAAACATTGTCATGTGCTCATTTCTGCAAATTTCCTTGCCATTTACACTGAGCACTTTTCCAGGGCAGCACTACCCATTTGGGATGGATCTCACTTGCAGTGCTTCATTCTTCCCCTGCTCCTTTAATAAATAATCCAGCAAGGTTTGCTCTCTAAATTAGATGTGCAATACTAATACAAGTCTGAGTAAATTTGGATCTGACAATGAGCAAATCTTAAATGTAAGCACTAAATGTGAGGATCTTATCTGAGAAACATTTTCCCCTTCAGAACATTCTTCCTAATATCACCTAAGCCTATCAATGATATGATTGCACCATACAAATATATCCTACTTCATTGTACTATATGTAGGGCAAGGTCTTAACACACACACACACACACACACACACACACACACACTGTATGGCCTTTGGGAACAATGAGTTTGCAGTGACAGATTCATTGTACTGTACATGAGGTTTCTGTGCTTGCTTTTCAAAAGCTACTTAATAAGAAATTCAGGAGATCAGACAAAGAATCCACCCAAACAAACACTAGAGACAGACAATGGAACATATTAATCCATAACCTTCTCTTTGCATAAATCGGCATGCCGTTGTTATCCTGACTGATAATTCGTTTGGAATCATCACTGTTAACTGTTCATCATATAGAGATATTTTCTTCATCATAAAAAGATAAGTTTTTCATGCTCCAATTCAGCTCAGCAATTTTTATTTCTAAAATCCAAACATCAACACTGTTCTGACCACCTCCACAACAAAAAGAAACACACGATTCTCCAGTTTTCTTATCAGAGAAATTTCTTCATGCAACATATTAGTTTCCTGTCAAAGCCTAAGTATAATAATGTGTTTTGTAATCTGATGACCACTTGAAGTGCAGATATTAAAAAAAAGTAAGAGCAAATTAAACAGATGATATGATTAACTGTATTCATTTCATGCATGAATGTGTTTTATGGGAGGAGATAAAGACCTGAAAGTAATTACCATGAACTGAAACTCCTTCACTGACCTCTGCTTGCAGCCAGCAGTTGTTAAATGTTGATGGGTTTATAACAAAGAGCAATGCCTCTCTCCTCTGTCTGTAGGCTTTTCTTTCATGCTACACAAGAAGGAGAGTTCTTCCACCGTTGCATGAACACTATACCCCTGTATCTATGTCTCTAATGCAGCACAAAGATTACTGTGGAAACCTATCAAATTGGCAAGCAGCAAATGTTGAGAGCCAATAGGAGAAAGGCACATGCAGAATCTAGCACATGCTCTCTGAGGCTTGGATACTGTCACTGCTATTTAGTAGGCTGCTAATCTAATTATAGCAGTTTGCTAGCACAGTACTATGAAAGCCGGGCATATGACCAAGAAAATCACCCCCTTCCCAGGTAGATTTACCAGGAAAAGGGGTGTGTGTGTATGTTTACACTGAGATTTCAGAAATGCTCAACATTCAAACAATCTAAATTACAGTATCTAAATCCATCAGCACACTTTTAAATACCTGCTTCTTTTCTAAGGTATATCTGGTACAATAGGTTGTTTATTTTTCACACCTTATTCACTTTTCATTTTTATAAAGCACTATCATCTACCTTGACACATCACAGATAACAGTACAAAAGATGAAATGATTTCAGTCCTATCTACTATGCTGCAATAGAATGAGAATGTGTATAAACCCACCATGTACACAGGTAAGTGGGAAATGCATGCAGACAAATGAGCAGGCAGATACGAGAGAGAAAATGCATTTTGTCCCTCCCTTGTGCTCAGCAGAGAAATCAAATGGGAGGCTCAGGGCAGGAAGTCCCACCCGCCCTTCATACCCACCTCTGCTCCTGCCAGCAAATTAGAAACTCCTTTTTCCAGTTGCAGCTTTGGTAAAAAACATGACTTTTTCAAATGGCACATGACTGTTTTAAATAGAGCTACTGGTACTTTTGATATACTTAAGTTGTTTGCTGAATCATTTGTTATTGTTGTTTTTAACTCAAATCCAACTTTTGCTACAACCAAGTTCACCAGAAGAAAGCAGTGAGCCAGGCTATGAACCAGCCAAACTGGATTATTTCTGCAGTGCGAATGCAGCCAAAATAAGTGGCTTGGTGGCAGTGATAAAGAATCTTGTGGCACCATAAAGACTTGCAAATGTATTACAGCAAGGAGCACAGATGTATGAAGTATTCTCTAGTTTTTCAAGGTGTCTGCATATCCCACTCCAATATAACTATATGGGGCTGGAATTATAGGAATAGTGAAATGAGAAGGAAATTAAATATATTAGGTACTGACAGTAACAATTACATTAGGAGTACTGGCTATTCACAAAACTGTTGTTCAAAACAAACCATCCTAGTGCAAGATAAGGAATTTGCTGCCACGATTAAAACTTCTGCTAATAGATTGGAATTATAACTCAGCAGCCCTTCAGTATAATCTTTCTTTCAATGTTCTTTTTTTTGCAATGATTTTAAAGGTCAATGACCCTATCATATTCTATAATTGGTAACTGTCAAATAATGAAAGTACTTCACCTGGATATATGTAAAACCCAAACTGAGCATTTTTCTGAAACATTCATGCAATCATTGTGGATTTGGTATTTATACAAGAGCATTTTTGATTCTGTGGAATAGCAGATAATAAACTGAACAAATTAAAGTTAGAGGTCAAACAACAATCATTGACAGGTCAATGGGCAATTCTGCAATCCTAATAAATTTTCATTAACATGTACATAATCTTTGCTAATGTCAAAGTTAAAATTATTTTAAAGACTATTTCAGATTGTATTTATAAATTACTAAGGGATTTTGATTTGTTTTGCATTGTCTTAGAGGCCGTCGTGGGCTTGGAGGTGTTATTGTAAACAAACAGACACACAAACAACTGTTTCTACAGTTTATAAGACCCCCCTTCCCAAGAAAACTAATTCAGCCGAGGTCTCATGGGCGGGTTACAGACGGGCAGGAGAAGACGTCTTGAAGGTGTATTCTGCTGAATACGGAGCCTCCAGACCGCCCGCCCCGGGGGCGTGGCTCAGGTGTATGGGGCTTCTACATGGGGGACAGTGAAGATGCCTCACCTGGGGCCGTTTCTGACCCGTAGCTTCCATACCGCCGCCTCGCAGGACGCTGCAAAGAGAGAGGCAGCTTCCGCATGGGCGGCCAAAAACGCGGCTTTTTTTTTCTTTTGCCGGCTGGCGGATGCGCAGCTGCGGCGGTCAGCACCGGCGGCATAAAGCATATGTGCACATTTAAAGCACCCAGGCCCCTTTAAACTTTTTTCCTCGCCTTACGCAAGAACAATGGTGGTCTCCTGCCAGCTGGTGATCAGCTGGTGTTGGCATCCTTGTCCGCTTGCACGTTGCCAGTGTCACCAGCATCATGGATGCCTCCTCTCCTTTGGTCCCCGCGCTCTTGCTGAATCTGCAATGCACAGCCACAGCTGTCACCGCTGCCACCGCTGTCCCCCTGCCATCCCCCATCACCTCCCTTGTACATATATAAATATTTAAAGTTTTAGCGTTTTTTTATTGTTAGGTGAAAATGGCACAGGAATGTGTGTAGGGGTGCACTTTAAATTCCAAACTTTCCACAATTCTAGCAGCGCATGCGTACATGTTGCTCTAGGGTTAGGGTTACGAGCATTAAAATAGAGTGCAGCTGTGCTGCAACTTCCACATCTGCATGGCATCTGACGCTCTAATTAGAGCCTCGGTGCAAACTGCGCATGTTCCAGGACCCCGACTCATTATGCGACACAGCTGACTCGGAGCCTTTAAATGGGCAACTTAAATTAGCAGCGTAACAATTCTGGCGTACCGGTGCAGCAGCTTATAGACGGAGATGCGCAGTTGCGCAGTATATAGAAAAGAAGCGGGGAAAAGCAGCACCTTTTTAATGCCGCTTCTTCCCGCTTGGGGCGTGCAGGCGGCGCGTTCATGGCGGCATTCAGGTAAGGGCCGTCTAAAGGCTATACCTTCATGACGTCATGAGCACACCCCTTTTTGCCCGTCTGTAACCCGCCTTCGTCAGTCACTGGACAATAGATTTTTACAAAAATAGCTTAGCTGTGCTTGATGTAGTGACAAGAATTTCAGACTTGGCGCCTGTGTACATATTACAATATCAAGTTTACTTACAAGACATAAATTCCTTTGAATTCAATGAGGATGATTACCAAGTAGATATGTACAGGACTGCACTGCAAATTTCAGACTTTCCATCTCCTTCTTTTCTGCTAATACTGTAGGCTATGATATACTCTCCTCTGCATAGGATTATGATTTTTTTTAATCTTCCTGTCATGCTATGCATATGCATAGCATGCATAGTCATGCTATGATAACAGAAATTAGTTCACTATTTGTTTTGAAGCTGCCAATATAGATGAAAACTTTTGCTATTAAATTCAAGTTAGCTGATAAATTGTTTGAGATTTAAAAATAATGTAAAGTTGAAGGCTTTCATGGCCGGCATCCATAGTTTTTTGTGGCTTTTTCGGGCTATGTGGCCATGTTCTAGCAGAGTTTCTTTCTGACGTTTCGCCAGCATCTGTGGCTGGCATCTTCAGAGAATGCATTGCCTAGAAAAATTGGGTGTATATATACTGTGTGAGCCTGGGAATGCAGGAGTGATTTGCATGTGTATTGTTCTGTGTTGATGGCTGGCCTCAGCCTGGGAGGCTGATGCAAACGAGGATTAATGTCTGCTAACTGGTGATCAATTATCTGCTGGGAAAGCCCCTGACTCTGAATGGTTTCCCAGGATGCACAGGGAAGCCATTGAGATCCACAAACATCTGGATAATTTCAACAGGAAAGAAGAAACCCTTAAAGTGAACAAAATTTGGCCACCAGTCCTGAAGAATAGCAAAATAAGGACTCAGCAAATGCAAATGGGAAACCATTCAGAGTCAGGGGCTTTCCCAGCAGATAACTGATCACCAATTAGCAGACATTAATCCTCGTTTGCATGAGCCTCCCAGGCTGAGGCCAGTCATCAACACAGAACAATACACATGCAAATCACTCCTGCATTCCCAGGCTCACACAGTATATATACACCCACTTTTTCCAGGCAAGCATTCTCTGAAGATGCCAGCCATAGATGCTGGCGAAACGTCAGAAAGAAACTCTGCTAGAACATGGCCACATGGCCAAAAAAAACCCACAAAAAACTATTTAAAAATGCAATAAAAAACCAACCTTCAGAGGAAAGATCTGCATGCTATCTGAACATTCAAATTCAGTGAAGATGTTCCTCAAATTGGGTATGACTAAGAATTTAGTAAGCATGGAAAGAATTGGAGTCTCTGGCTGCCTTATATCCAGATTTCATAAAAAGCATTAACAAGCCAAGCCAGCTTAATTTAGTTCCCATTCATAATTTTTCTCACAACCCATAGTTGGTTTTTAAAAAAATGAACAGGGGAGTCTTATGGTGCCACAAAGACTAACAGATTTTAAGATGCTTTGTGGCTTTTGCTTTCACAACGGAATAAAGGTAGCCCCATGGAAATTATTTTCGAGAATCTCAGTCCAATTTTATACAGGTTTGCCCAGAAACCAGTCCATTAAATTCAAAGGGAATCCCAAGGAGCAGGCAGAACATTGCATTTGTTTCCAAGCACTTCATTTCTTTGCAAAACAAAACTGAGAAATGCCTCAGCTGTCCTTGGTCTTATTCTGAGGCAAGCAGGATGAATATTAAAAAAAAACAACACAAATATTTTGTGGGGTCAGGTAATAAAGACCTGTTTACTTAAAAGTAACAACAAATTGCCAGAACTACTGAAGTTTTATTTCTTTGTATATTTGAAATTTTGGGGCTATTGTCAAGTTTACATCAGTGATCAGTAGTAATCATACTCTGCTGTCCATCCATATTCTGCTCCATCTGCACTACAGAAATAATGCAGTTTGATACTACTTTAGAGGCCATGGCTCAATGTTATAGAATTCTGGGAATTGCAGTTTGTTGCAGCACCAGAACTGTCTGACAGAGAAGACCATATGTCTCACAAAACTACAATTCTGAGAATTCAATAGCTCTGAGCCATGACAGTTAAAGTGGGATCAAACTAGATTATTTCTGCAGTGTGGATGCAGCCTTACTAACACTTATCTTCTTCCACTAGAAGAAGAAAGAGAGCTGCAGGATGTTGTTTTAATTTAGGTATTTCTCACCTGGGCATATCTCCTTATTGTTTTAAAGAGTATCATACATTGTCTTCCAAGATAGGTTGAAAACACACTGTAGAAATAATCCAGTTTGAGACTGCTTTAACTGCCCAAGCTCAGTGTTAAGAATCATGGGAACCATAGTTTATTGTGGCACCAGAGCTCTCTTGACAGAGAAGACTAAATGCCTCAAACTACAGTTCCCAGAATTCCCTAGCATTGAACTAGGGCAGTTAAAGTGGTTTCAAACTGTTATTTCTGTAGTGTGTTTTGGGCCATATCTAAATATCTGCCACAAAACCATTTTATAATCTCATGAAGTTTCTCTGCAGACACCTTTGTAAGTGTATCTCCAACAAATTTGATGGGAAATTGTAGACAACTTTCTTCTAGGGAGCCAAGATATAATAAGCATTTGATTTGAGCTCTTGCACCTGACATACCTACAACACAGGGATTAGAAGACAAGAGCTGCCATGAACTGAAAGCACAGCAGTGCTCCCAGGAGTCCACTAATAGAGGGGCAAGGAAGCAGTGTACCAATTTTCAAAAGCAAAACTGCATGCCATCTTCTCTGTTTTTACACAGACTGAAAGGAAGACTTCCAAAGAAATCTGAAGCTTTTATTCTGAAGGATCTTTTTAAATACAAAAGTCAATGCATAGGTTCTGGCTCTAGGTCACGTACAAGTATGACAAATAAACACAGCATACGTAGAGCTATATAGACTAGGGCTAAGCAAAACTGCTGAAGCTCTATTACATTGATATGTTTGAAACATTGGGGCACTTGTCAGAGTTACATCACTGTTGCACTAACTTCAGTGTCGAGAAACTAAACCCATCCATGTTTATGAACAGGCTGCAACTTGGGATAAAGGTTAAGGGGACAAACCTGCCTCCTTTGCCACAGTAACTGTGGCTGTTAGAAGTAAGTGAATAGTGGGTTTTCATACCCTGACTACAGCCATTTCCTTTCTTCTAGAGAGCTAAACTCAATAAGGAATTTAACTAGTTGACAGTTGCTGACACATGAGATTATTACATGAGGGGCAGGGCGTCATTGTCCCGTCCCTGTCCTTCCCACTCGATCGTGGGAAGGACTTTCACACATGACCAGGCAGGAAAGAACCAATGAAAGTGATCATGTGAATCATTTTCACTTGCAAGCACACTGAACCCATCATTCAGCAACCTAGGAAGTGTGAGTGAAAGTGATAGCGTGAATCCCTTTCACACGAAAGCGGGCTGAAAAACACTTTCAGCCATCAGCTGAAAGTGCTTTCTCCTGTCATTTCCAATCTTTTGTAATAACGGAAGAACTACTATTACCATGACGACTGAAAGTGCCTTTTCGCCCACTTTCATGTGAAAGTGATTCACACAATCACTTTCACTTGGATCACGGATCAGGGAGCGATCCCATCCCTGTGTGATCATCTCCACAGGCTCTCTCCGTGGAGATACAGAACCCCTTCTCATCCTTAATCCCAGAAAATAGTTGCTGCTGGGAATCACTCACTTTACTGATCTTACAGTATTTCACCATGCTCTTTCTCTAAATATTTCAGAATCAAATATATAGCCCCCTGTCCCTTTTGCTTTTATGACAACATAATGACAAAAGTTAGGAGACAGAACAGCTGACCTGAAGTCAGTAAGAGCAATGTGTGGTTAAGCAGCACTCTGCAGACACCACGACAGTGATTTTCATACACCTGCATGTGTGTGCTTAGTGTGGGAGAGATTAGCGATTGCACTTGGGGACAATGATAGGGAGGCAAAGCAAAACCTTCAGTTGACTAGAAAACAATTAATTACTTACAACAATATAAACCATACAGAATTCTGTCGATTTCAGAATCAAAGTAGATGCTGTTTTTAACATGCTAGTAGCTAAATTGTTTCCTTTTTTTGTTTTAAAAGAACTGAAATGTAGGCACAATGGATCCAAAAAACAACTCCTGTGCTTCTTCCTCCTCCTCCTCCCCTTCTTAAAAAACAAAACCAGAAACATTTGGACAATCTAAACAGCAGGGTGCTACCCTCTTACTTATCCAGACTACGGTGTGGAACGAAGTGTTAAAGTCTTCCGAACTCTGAACTTGAGTCAATTGTTGTTTGTTTGTTTAGAAATTCTGTACCAGATACAAGATACCCGCATTATAGATATAATTTACATGTATTTTTATACTGTTATATTGTTATATGTATTGTTGTATTGTTGTGCTGTGCAATGACCTTTGGTCAAAAGCAATAAAATTTGATTGATTGAGTCTAATCTGGATCAGGACTGCCATTCTTATTTGAAATGACAATGAAAAAAAAATCAAAAAAGTAATACCTATCAATAATGTCTTCAAAATAGGGGTTGGCCACTTGTGGTCTTGCAGATGTTGTTCACCCATGACTTCCATCAGCCCCACTCAGCACAGACAAAGGTGAATATAGCAATAGCAATAGCAAATACATTTCTATACCGCTTAGCAGTGCACTTAATTGCCCCCAAATGAGTACTCATTTTTGCAACCTCAGAAGGATGCAAGCCTGAGTCGAGCTTGAGCCCCTTGGCTAGGATTGAACTCACAACCTTATTTATGGTTTGTGAGTGAGTGGCTGTAGTACAGGCATGTAACCACTGTGCCACCAGGGCTCCTAATGATCACTGGAGTTCCAGTCGAACAACATAAAGAAGGTCAAACATTGCACATCCATGGTTTAAAATAACAAGCTTTTTACCAGAAGGGTAGCACTACATGTGAGAACAGGCATGGGAATTTTCAGCCAAAATGGTGAAATTATGGATGTAAAATATGCCTCTGGGAAACTTGACTGGTCTAAGTTTCTAATGAAGAAATACAAAAATGGTTATAAATGCATAATAATGCATACACAAATATTTTCTGAAATTTTAAGTACATATGAAATAGTTCTCAAGGTCCTTAAGGAGTAATATGAACTCATACATTAAGTGGTTTTATTTACTTTTCAAGGCACAATAGAACTTTTCTACTGAGCTGAAGATATATTTCAATCACAGTTCAAAAACTTAGACTTAAATGGGGAACTTGTAGTCCAGATGCTGCTGGACTACAACTGCAATCATCAGTATTTAGTGGCTTTGTGGTCAATGGATGATGAGGTGTTTTTTTTTAATTTCAATACCCCTGGAGTAAAAATGGAGAGAGCTGCAGTCTTTGGCTGCATTACATCCAGATTTTACAAAAAGGATTAGCAAAATAAGCCAGAATACTTAAGCTTCCATTCATAATTTTTCTCACAACCCAGGTTTTTACCTCAGGAGGCCCACAGGTTCCTTACTCCTGTTTAAAAGATATCAAACCAAAGTAATCAGAACTCTATTTTAAATAAAATTAACAATAAACTTGCAAGTTAAGGATGACACACCACCACAAATGGCATAAAGATGAAACACTCTAATGGTCACATCCTATGCCATAAAAAATTCCAAACTATATACTTTTACATGTAAATAGGGTGCTAACTTAATGAAAATTAAAATGCTTAATTTTACAAGTAACATAGCAAGTATCACAAAGTATCATAAAGAAAACAAAAATTTAACTTTCAGCCCTAAGCAAAACAGTCTCTATAGCAACATCCCCATGGAAAGTGCACAAGTGCAGGTGACTGTGTTGATCTAAAACAATTTTTAGCAGTTTTCATCTCTACCAAGTACAGGTCTTTTGAAAACCCATTTCCAAATACTTTTGTATTACAACAGGGATCACTCATCACAATGCATTGCTCTGGGGAAAATCAATTTCCCCTCCAGCTATTGTGGAGATTACAGCTAAATTTAGAGGCTATTGGGGGGGGGGGGGGTAGTGGTGGCAGTGGCAGATGACAGTATAGTTCTTGCTAATCAAAACTCCTACAATTCTGATCCTATGAGTCTTGGCTCTACCAAAATATGATTATTCATGACTTAAGACACAATGTTATGAATTAGCTGCTATGTTTTGACAGTTTCAGGCTATGTTGTCTAGTTATTCAACCTGTATGTAGAAAATATAATACACATAGCAAGCTTAGAGGCAGGAGAAGTGAAGATCAGATCAAGGGGCATTAACAACAATGATAGGCAGACAACACCATACTGCTAGCAGAAAACAACGAAGGCTTAAAACGATTACTAAAGAAAGTCAAAGAAGAAAGTGCTACAGTAGGCTTACTGAGGATATTAGGAAAACAAAAATAATGACCAGAGATGAACTACTTGAATTCATCCTAGATGAAAACAAAGTAGAAATAGTCAAAGAGTTCCCATACCTTGGGTTAAAGCTTGTTCAGAATGGAGACTGCAGTCAAGAAAGAAGACTAGGATTGGGAAGGACAGTTATGAAAAAACTACACAAGATCCTACAATGCAAAGACATAACGTGGCATAGTGGACTGAGTGTTGGACTATGACTCTGGAGAGAAGGGTTTGGTTCCTAGCTCAGCCATGAAACCCACTGGATGACCTTGGGCAAGTCACAAGGTTTCAGCCTCAGGCAACTGAAAACCTCCTCTTTACAAATCTTGCCAAGAAAATGTGATGATAGGTTCGCCTTAGGCTCACCATAAGTCAGAAATGACTTGAAGGCAGAAAACAATACTGAACATTAAAGTTAGGATCATCTAAACCATTGTATTCTCCATCACAATGTATGGATGTGAGAGTTGGATAATGAAAAAAGCTGAAAGAAAGAAAATACTTATTTGAAATGTGATGGTGGAGAGAGAGCTGAGGACATTGTGGACAGCCAAAGACAAACAAATGGGTCCTAGAACTGATCAATCCAAACTCTACTTGGAAGCCAGGATGACTAAATTAAAGTTGTTGTACTTTGGCTCCACTATGAAAATTAAAAGTAAAATGTGTTAACTGTTAGAAGTGATTATACAGTACATTGGGTAATTAATGATAAACTTTCAGAGTAAAACCCATTATTTCTGGTTTGTGTCACATCTGTCCAGGCATTTCTAGGCTGTGTACCATACTACATGTTTGTGATGCTGGTTAACAGAGAGAATCATTCCTCCCCGAATAGATAGTTATAATTATACTGTATTATGTCTGATAAAAGACACAGGCATAGATCAGGTAATGATACACTATTCTAAAAATGAAATGTGTATGTGCCTAGAGAAAGTAATGACTAAGGCTGCTGCCATACTGAAGAATTAACGCAGTTTGACACTACATTAACTGTTATGGCTCCATCCTATGGAACCTTGGGACTTATAATTTGTGGCATTGGAGCTCTCTGAAAGAGAAGGCTAAATAGCTCACAAAACTACAAATACCAGGATTCCATAGCATTAAGCCACACCAGTTAAAGCAGTGTCAAACTGCATTGATTCTGCAATTTAGATGCAGCCTATATAATAAGGAGCCTGCATAAGAATGTACCCATAGATGAATGTGCCTAGACAGCATAATGTCTAGGTGGGAGGATGATCCTTCTTTCAGAGTATTTAAATACATAAACTGGTTTGTTTGCTCAGTCCCTGAACAAACAGAGGTAGGGGAACCATTAATGTTTTAACCAAGGGCCGTAAGAGACAACCGTAAAGGCTGCAACTTTGAGTGCCGGATCGGAGCCGCATCTACTGCACGCTGTAGCTCCGATCCAGCATTTTTCCAGCCCAAAAAGAAGCAGCAAAAATGCTGCTCCTTTTTGGCCTGGAAAAAAGCTAGCCTTTTCACCATGGTGTTGGCTTTTCCCCATTTCTGTGGCACGGCACGTGTAAACACTATACCGTAGAAATGTCATGACGCCACCCACTGTGTGATTAGCGGAGCGGCGTGACACCCACTTGGGGGTGGAGTTGGGGCATCTGGTGTGTGTATGCCATGTCCCCACACCACCCAGAAGCTGGCTCTTTATGCCAGTCTGCTTTGCCTTCAAGTCATTTTTAACAAAAAATTATTTCATCTAAAATGGGGTGGACAACTTGTGTAGGGGGCAAGCACCATTTATTGCTCCATCTCATGGATTTTGTAGCAGGTTTGATTAATTTTGGCAGTTTTTTTTCCCTCGGACGGGGGAAATTAGTCCAGTTTAAAAAAAAAAAAGAAATCTGGAAGAGCTGGAGTATGGGGCCACAAATTGGAGCATTAAATGTCACATGGAGCCTGCAAACCATACTTTGCCAAGACTGTCATAAAAGATTTATATGCCACCATTCACAGATATTTCCAGGGGAGTTTACAGAATATGATAAAACGCCAGAATCACAACCAAAATAAAATAAATCATAACATGTCAAAACAATGTACTTAAAAACCTAGAAAAATAAATACATGTTTGCCTGGCATTTTGCAATTTTCCTGGGAAACAATTTCCATAAATTGGGGGCACACTAAAGATGTTTTCTGTCTAGTTATAATTCAGTTATCAAATTAACAAGCTACACAACATTCACACATCTTTTACACATAAGTATCAGTGGTTAAGACACTGACTGATGATTAGAGGGTTGTCAGATCGGCAGTTCAAGATCCAAGTGCTGTGTGATGGAGTAAGCTCCTATCACTAGTCCAAGCTTCTTCTTTTTAAATTATTTTTTATTAAAAAGAAGCATTTTCTTATTTATAAAAAAATAACATGATAAACACATTAACACAAACCTCAAAACATAGAAACAAACAACAAACAAAATATACAAACTAATATTCAACTAATATACAAACTAACACAAAATAGCTCCCACAACTTTTCCTTTTGTTAATTTTTCCATTTTTGTTACTTCCATACAACTTCTCTAATCATTCATTTCCTAACTCTCATTTATACAGTGTATCTGCTCCATACGCAGGCGCACCATACGCGGCTTCCACTTTATGTAGAAGACATGCTGCAATTAAATGAATTGGACAGGCCCTCATGGCACGTGCGCCCCATTCCGCCACGAGCACAAGCCCCATTCAATAGAATGGGGCTTGCGCTTATGCAGAATTTGCCTTATGCAGGGGTCCGGAACGGATCCCCCGTGTAAGGAGCGGCTCCACTGTATAAACATTCTTACATTTTTCTATACATCTCAGTCCAAGCCAATTATAAAATCATTAACCCATTCATTATTTAAGTAGGTTATCAAAGAATTCCATTCACTTTTAACTTTCTTCGATGATTTCTTTTTAATTAACTATGCGGTTGCTGCACGCTCCCAAGCCCTAGTTTTGGCCTAAGGATGGCACTTCCACGCCATCTGTATTGGGCCTGTGTTAATTTATCAATTTGAAAAAAATCATATAATTTTAGAAGCCAATCTTTTATTTTTGGAGACTCATCCCCCTGCCATATTTTTGCATATACAGTGGTGCCTCGGGTTACGAAAGTAATTCGTTCCGCGGCCGCTTTCGTAACCCGAAAAGCCTTCGTAAGCCGAATTGCCATAGGCGCTAATGGGGAAAAGCCGCGTTTCGTGCGAAAAAGCGCCGAAAAGCACCAAAAATTTTCTTCGTAACCCGAAAAAACATTCGTAACCCGGAACAATGATTTCCAATGGGATTTTTTCGTATCCCGAAAATTTCGTAACCTGGGTATTTCGTATCCCGAGGTACCACTGTAATATGTGTGCTGCTATTCTCATGTAAAAAATTAATTTGCCATAATTCTTTTCTAATTCTTCATTAGTCCCAGTTTCTGCCAACCTACCAGTTCAAAAGTGCAAATAAATAGGTACCACTTTGGCTGGCCACATGACTGTGGGATTGTCTCTCGGCTTAGTAAAGGAGTCAAGCACTGCCTCCAGTCAGGCAGAAACAGAGAAACTTGTCAAAGGGGAAACCTTTACTTTTATGCACCCAGGTGATAAGAAGATTAAAGAAAGGGATACCTATTCTTGCATAAATTGCCCCTCTCCAATTTCTGTTTCCATTCCACTCTGTTATTCTTCCCAGGCCTTTTCCTCTGGGTCCCCCAATCCTCATGAGCTTGATTTTAGGAGCTTAAGCAGAGTAAAGCCTAGTTAGTACTTGGAAGGTGGGCCACCAGGGCATATCAAGTACTGTAGGTTTTATTCAAGGAGCCCTGGTGCTGCTGTGGTTAAATGCTGGTATTGCAGACACAGCATTGTAAATTCAATCCTAAAGGAGGGCTCCAAGGTCCACTCAGCCTTCCATCCTTTTGTAGGTTGGTAAAATGAATACCCAAATTATTGGGGCAATAGGCTTACACATTGTAAACCGCTTAGGGAGTGTTAGTTCACTGATAAGAGGTACAGAAATGTACTTGCTATTGCTATTATTCATATGAAGGTAATAACAAATCACCTGTGAAGAATTCATGTCAAGAAAACCCTATAACAGGATTGCTATAAATTGGAGTTGACACAGGACAACGATGGGAGGGTACAATGGAAATTTCTCTTAAGTAATCTTTCTTGTGATCAGGGAGCACTGGAGAACCCCAATAAAGATGTGTATACAGCCAGTAAGATATAAGCAGCTGGACAACATGAAGGACAGGATAAATTTGTGGGGGGGGGGGGGGGGGGGGCAGTTTTAGAGAAGAAACTCAAAGTTTAAAAAGGGAGAGGAGAGGCAAGTATAAGCCTCTTTGATCCTAGTACAACACTGCAAATACTGTAAATGTTATGTATACACAGGAGTAGGGTTGCCATAAGTCAGGACCTCCAAACCGGGACGATGTAGGACACATTTTTTAAATGGAGGACACACTAAAAAAATTGATGGTTTTTTTTTAATGTTAATATAAATGCATGTTTCTTAGGCATAATCAAAATGGAGGACATTTTGGCATTATTCCTAGACAGATGGCAGAAATGTACTTCTCTTTCTGGCCAAAAACCCCCTCCTCCATTCCTTTATCATCACTATCATTTTTAAAACAAGGTAGACCTGTTAGCATTAAAAGCACCAAAAATACACAGAAAAGGCACTTTGGGAGAAAAAAAACCTTTGGAAATGGGCACTCACCTCCTCCTCCTCCTCCTCCTCCTCCTCTTCCTTATCCTCCTCCTCCTCTTCCTTCTTCCTCCTCCTCTTCTTCTTCCTCCTCTTCTTCCCCCTTCTCTTTCTCATCCTCTTCTTCTTCTTACTTCTTCCACCTCCTCTTCCTCATCCTCCTCTTCTTCCTCTTACTTCTTCCCCTCCTCTTCCCCTCTATTCCTTATCCTCCTCTTCTTCCTCTTACTTCTTCCCCCTCCTCTTCCTCCTTCTCCTCTTCCCCCTCCTCTTCCTCATCCTCCTCTTCTTCCTCTTACTTCTTCCCCTCCTCTTCTTCATCCTCCTCCTCCATCTCTTCTTCCTCCTCCCTTGGCGCCATGTACCAAGAAAGGGTGCTTATCCCTCCCCCTGGCTGCCGGCCCAGAGGCTTACTCCTCCTCCTCCTCCTCTGAGGCTCCACTTCCCTCTTGAGGCTGGCCAATGGAGAGCTGGGGCTGAAAATGGCCTCACCCCCGCTCTTCTGCCATTGGCCAGCAAGCCTCAAGGGGATGAGCGCTCGCTATTTTGGCCTTGTGCGCGTGCATGCAAACGGGGCAAGCGCAAGCTGGCACCGGCCGCAGCCCAAGGAAGTGCTGCAAGCGGCGTGGCTGCGCAGACGAGGAGGAGGTAGGCGGGCTGAGCGCCATGTGCGTGCAGAGCAAAAGGGGGAGGAGGAAGAGGGTGGGCTGCACGGCTGCGCGGCCATGCAAAAAACGGAAGTGGGGGAGGAGGAGGTGGGTGGCTGCTGCGGGAGCGCGCGGAGGAGGAGGAACCGGACCTGGACCAGGCTGGTTCCTCCAAAACCGGGACAGTCCCGCCTGCAGGCTGGTTATGGCAACCCTACACAGGAGTGCAATGTTTTATCAGTTTAAATTTTAAAAGGATATTCTGACTTCAGTTGCTACTCTGAATAAACTGACCACACCAATTTATGAGAAATGTTCTCTATCCTAATAAACATGGTTACACATCTGTAAACAAGTATGTGGAAAACTAACACAAATTATTTCTTTTAGAATACGATGGCGGGGGGGATTCAGGTAGATATAAAACTGAGCTTTGGCAAAGTAGTAGTATTAAAAAATTCAGTTTGCTTTTTCCAGTAATATGTTTTACTGTTGTGCTGTTATATGTTATTCTTAAATAGGACTGGTGAGCAAAACCACACTTCTGATTCTAAAAATTCAAGTATCTGGCTGCCCCAAGGTTCTGGAACTCACTGTGCATAGAGGTTACACTGGCATCTTCCCTATCCTTTGATAGATGAGTAAAGTCCATTCTATTTGACGTGCTTTTAATGACTGATACATAAGGCCTGTCCTGCCTAAACAAGGTGCTGGATTTTCTATTTGCTCCTTTTGTCATGCTGGACTATTGTAAGCCACCTTGCATCCCAAACTGGGAAAAGGCCAGAATGATGAAAATGATAAAATACTTATTTCGGGTTCACATTTTATTTTTTTCAAGTTAGCATAATGTCTGATTATTAACATATAGACGATGAATCACATTTAGTTGATACAGGTACAAATTCTGAGATATACCCTTTGGCTTAAAATGCAAACTGATGTGTCTGTGGTATTAAACCTTACGGAGTGATGACTCCATTTTAAATAGATCACTATCTTATCACGTGAAAACAAACAATTTACAAAGTAGACGTTATGGAACAGCCTTTTCACATCTTATTTGCAAATACAGTTGGCCCTCCACATTCACTGGGGTTAGGGATGCAGCACCCCCATGAAGGTGAAAAAACTGCAAATAAAAATCCATTTTTTTTACCTGAGAGAACAACTCTCTAGATGTCTCTAGGAATGTCTAGCAGAGGTTGATCATAGAATTGCACTAGATGACTTACAAACACCTAGAGAAATGTTTTCTCTAGAAATCCCTAGGTCTTCCAGTGTGTCTCTATGGTTAACTTCTGGCAGAATCACACTGGAGGACCTAGAGATTCTGAGAGAGAACACATAAATGAAATCCACAAATAATGAAATCCACAAAAGCCAAAAGCCACAAATGTAGGGAGGGGGTGTATTTCCCTCCATTTACTATTGTCAACATGCACAGCATAGCTAGAATCTGTATTCCTTTTTCCTTCCTTCATTAGAGCCTATTTCCATTTCTTAAGTGAATTTCTCTGCTCTGCTTTGGCCTTTGTTTGGGACTTGTTCATACCATTCCAGTCTGTGATACACATCCTGAGCTTCTCCATTCATTATTTTAAATAACTTTCAAGTGTACTGAATAGATCTGTATTTTTAAAAAACTCTTCCATTTAGTTTTTTCTTAACTATTCTATTCTTATTTTTTCAGCAAGTTTCTCATTTTGAAATATATATGACCACAGATGACTTTCTGGAGTTTTAGCTTTTTGATGCCAACATCAAATGCTATATAAAGTATTATTATTATTATTATTATTATTATTATTATTATTATTATTATTATTAT